>NC_058121.1:18845921-19149078 GCF_914725855.1 Thunnus albacares | reverse complement strand
GTATAACAAAGCAAGCGATGATCCAAACCAATATAGCCATTCCACTCACACCACAGTCATGTATACTGGGAGATTTGCATAACTTCACCAGAGTATCATCAAAGAACAAAAAGATCTTTCTCTCGCTATGTATGGTCACAAAGAAGCTAATCATGAATAAATGGATCGCTTTAAATACACCAACTGAGAAAGAATGGATCACCGAGGCAATAGAAATGCAAAATAATGAGACATGGGTGCCAGTGGAAAAGTACTTAATTTCACTATAATAAAAAAATCCAAGACCATCATTTTTATTTGTTTCTGACTGAAGCTAATAATTGTTCTCTTCTTTTACTGTCAGTGCTGCTCTACAGTATTAACACTGCATGTTACCTGTGCTGTAAGATGAAAATACAGTGAAAATTGTAGGATAGTAATAATGTTTATGACTGTATTGTTTGATGGGTGCGCTGGTAAAGGGTTGGTTTAGATTTGTAAATTGGTTTGGAGGAGGTTAGAAGTGGTAGGACTCACTTGTTTGTTGATTAAATGCCAGAATTGTGTATCTTTTGTTTTTCTGTTTGTATTTTGTGAGTCAATTAATTCTTACTGTTGCAGCCAGAGACTCTACTGCCTTCTTTTCTTACTGTAATGTACAACAACAACAAGCAGAGTTTTACTTCTCTTTCTGCTTCACAACTTGCTTTTTCTTTTCTTTTTCCAATTATTTCTGTATTTGTTTTCATCTTATAACAAACATAATCCAAAGTCAGTACAGAGAAAATAAAGGTAGGATAAAAATAATAGTAATAGTGACTAGAGTGAAATAAAGTACAAAATGATTAGGAATAGATAAATGAGAACAAAAAATAAATAAATAAATAGAAATTCAACCGTGGTCACAGTACATAGAGGTCAGAGGTCCACTAGAGGTTCTCATGTTCTCAGAAAGATATCCCCCTTATTTTTTAATGGTATATGTGCGCTGTTCCAGTTGTGTTTCGTTTGGAATTTGTCTGAACAAATTAAATGTTGAGCAAGATTCATTTCTTCGCTATATATGATATTATGCCAAACCTCTTCGCAGATATGAGGTCTAGTGTCCTGTCCAGTTTTGTACCAAAGACATAGTGTACTGGTGTAATGTCTGACGGGATTTCCAAAACCTTGGCAGTCAGATCGTGTACTGTCTTCCAAAAGTGTTTTAATTTTCTGTATTCCCAGAAAATATGGATAATTGATCCATCGATATTACATATCCATACATGTACATATTTTATAACAATGAAATCTAGAAGATGAATATTGATACATCTTTCTTAACATCCTGTGCAAAAGATCACTAGAATCGCATCCCAGATCTCTTTGCCATACAATCTTAAGTGGGGTCAAGGAAGAACTATGATGGACCACTATAAATCAAAGAGATTTTCGTGATGATGATGTGGAGCTCTCCAGAATCTCCTCTATACTTGACAACCCCAGAGATAGTCATACTAACCCTTCCAGAGTCGTAATTAAGTGACAAATTTGTAAGATTTATAAAAGTCCTGTTTTGGAATTTCAAACTCTGATCTTAGATCTGCGAAGGATTTAAGGGAACCTTCAGTAAGTTGAAACTGATGTGAAACTGATGTGTACCACATTCTTTCCACTTTGTCAACAGGGACTTTCCAACAGAGGGTCGCAGGTCTGGATTGGAGAATAGAGGAGCTAAGAGAGATTCTGACAGAGGATCCATAAAACCTCTTTACATCTTGTCAAGCCTGAAGAGTGTTGTGAATTACATCCGTTCTTGATACTGAATGTAGTGAATTCATGTTATTAATAAATGGTAGAGAGGTCAGAGAGGTAGGGAGGCAAAGTTTTTCAAACAGCTCACTTTTTCTGACTCAACAACATAACCTGCAATACTGCACATCCACAAACATTAATACTGCATAAAATAAAAATTATGAACATTGGATCCTTGAAAGTCTCTGAAGTGCTCACAGATGGCCCACTTAAGCACCGGAAACTCTAGCTTCCGAGAGTGCAGGTGATAATTGCTCTCTGGAGGGGTGAGCGTTTTGGTCCCATAGGCTTTTACCTCTAGCTTGCCTTGACTGCGCTGGTACAGCACAGCTCCCAGTCCTGCCTGAGAAGCAAACAGTTCAATTCAGGTCTGGGTAGCCTAGAATCGACTAAATCTCACTGTGGTGACTTCGGCTGGATGTAAGACAACTTTACTCTTGCCGATCCTTACCATGATCCCCTCACTACTGGACTAGTGAGCGTGCATCAGCTGGATTAAAGTTTTTGCCGCACCAGAGTCAATGTCAAAAGCACCGCTAGTGATCTCTGTGGCACTGTCACTGGATATAACACCCTGCTGTTGTTTCAGTTGCTCATTAATCACTTCCCCTACTACATTAAAGCCAATGATATGATCTTCTGCCTCATTGGGGGTCACTGGAAGCCAGTACTGGCACTAGCTGACTAGCACTAATAGTATCTGACCTGCTAAGTTTTGAATTCTATGGGTATACACCCCATAAATGGTATTTCCATCTGATCAGCCAAGTCCATTTAGTGGTACTGGTACAATAGAGTTCATCTATTGCTCTGACATTTTGGGCAGATGTTCAGCTTGCCATTTGTCATTTGTTACAGTTGCTTGGGTGCCTGTATCCTACAGTGCTGTCACTGGTACATTATCAAAGGTACATTTCACCATTTTACTTTTCCCAATTGGAGTTTTTTACCTTGTTTTGCTGAGAGGTAATCAAGATTGTACATCTCTGATAACTTGTTTCTCTGTATCTCTAAATGTCGCTCAACTAACCTGACTGCTGTACACAGGGGTTTGTGTTCCTGCCAGCTACATGTCTGTGCATGTCTGCAGACATTAGTGGCAATGGCGTGACTCTGACAGTCACTGCCGGTCCCTCAGTAGCAACCCTCTGCAGTTTTGCTGCATCTGGCGTGGAGCTCTACATCATCTGGGAATGTGGCCCAGCTGACCACATTTGAAGCAGTGACTACAGCTTCTTGCCTCTCCTTTGTCCTGGCAAAGCATGCAGCCTATCCTTCACGTGTCCTTGCTCTCTGCCATTTGCTTATAGTTCTTTGATTTGCCAGTACTTGTGGAAACAAGCAATATCTATTTCATTTCAGCTGCCTCTGTTTGAAGCTCTCTTTCCAGGGTGTACACCACAGGCCCGGGTGAAGGGTAAGCAGGCCTTTACTTTTTCCTTGGAGAGATATTTGGTGTTCCTCACCGGCTGTGTGCTCTGGGCTAATAAAGAGCCATGTGAACTGTCCAAAGTGTTGCTGGTTGTCTGCAGCTCAGCTTCTCTGGGTGTCTTGGTGCTGTTCCTCTTTAACTTGTTGAGTCTCTCAGCCTCAAGGTTAGCTGCTTCTTTTATCTTTTCATCTGTCACATCCAGGTTATCAAGAAAGGGCTTGATCTGAATTGATATTGTCATTGAGCAGTCCGGTTTCCACTGATCTCAGAAATTTCCTTTTGACTAGATCGGCACTGTAGTGTTCCTCTGACTCACTCTCCTTGGATGCAAAGAGCAGTCTGACTTTCAGGTCAATAGCTCTTAACAAAATCTTGTGCTGACTCTTTTAGTTCTTGAGAATGCTTATCAATTTTTGGTACAGGTCTGATGTGTCATCTCCTTAGTAATGTCCCTTTAATATTGTTTTTTAGCTGAGGCAGGGTCAAATTAGTCTTTATTTTAAGCATGTCACGCAGCTTTAGTCCTGGGCTGATGGCTCTTACCACAACCTCTTTGACTTCTGATAGATATAAGATGGCGGCACGCATGGCAAGATGGCGGCATGCCCAGACGCAATGGTTTTGTGCTCCTCTTATCAGTGCCTCCTGTACAAATGCACTATTTGCTGTTGACGCAATTGCAATTTTGCAATTCTCACATAATGACACTAAAGTTCTTGACTTCTAACATTAATAATAGATTAAAAAAGGTAATACTGCTAGTTTATTTTAATATTAATCTTTATTTCAACTTGAGTCCTCTGCTCATGGTTTTCACTATCACCATCATTCCTATCAGTAATAACAATTTTATGCTCACCAAGCTAATTACTGAGATGTAGGAGCATGATGATGTTGCTAGAAGAAGAGCAACGGGGCCAGAAAAACAAGCAGCCATGCAATCACTGCAGTTTTGAACAAATGATAAAAGTATTAGTCAAGACTGTCCACTGTACATAGTGTTTCTGCATGATCACAGCAGACAGTTCGACTTGTCAGGACACTGTAATTAATAACATTAATGATGACTCCATTTCATTTGAGTGTTTTGTTCCATATACCAGGTGTAAAACAAAGACCTGTGGATCAGATATCATTGTCAGATGATGTATCCTGATACAGCTTATATGGGGCCTAAATGGAACGGGGCCATCAGTAATGTAATTACTGCAGTCACTGCTTTAGCTGCTGTGGCAAGTCCAAATCAGCTAAGCTCTTTTCCATGAGAAATGTCTATTAAGAATTATTACTGACACTATGGAAGTGTGGGCTTTTAGTTTTATCTCCAGATAAAGTGGTTTATGTAATCTGGCTTGAATAAAACCTCCTGATTGACTTTTGTTTTCTGCCACATCAGACTTCTTTGTGGCATTGTTGACACTGTCTCATTTCTCCATTAATTACTTTAATGGTAAAAAAAAAAATAAAATAAAATACAAAAATAGGAGCCAAACATGTAATAAACCAGATTTGTCCAAGTTACAGGGAACCAGGTGAGTGAAATCAAGCTGTTAATAAGGTTACTCATCACAACCATGTCTTTCCGCTGATGCAATTTCAGTTGAACACTAATTGGGTTCAAAATACATACTCCAACTTAGGGCTGGGCAATATATCCATATTATGATTGATATCATAAAATGAGACTAGATATTGTCTTAGATGTTGGATGTCGTAATATTGTGATATGGCATATATGCTATATGTGATATGGTGTTGTCTTCACTTTAGTTTAGTTTATCAGGAGCCCCATTAGCACTTGGCAACTCGTCCTGGGGTCCACAAAGACTGCATTACAGTAAAGTGATGTAATATTCTGAGCTGTTCTAGCTGTTACATTATTTGCTTTTACCCATTAGTCATTATATCCACATTACTGATGATTATTTATCCAAAATTTCATTGTGTAAATATCTTATGAAAGCAACTATAGTCATCCCTACAATACTGTCGCAATATCAATATGGAGGTATTTAATCAAAAAACATTGTGATATTTGATTTTGTGCATATCGCCCAGCCCTACTCCAACTCATTTGACAGTCCACAGTCTAACACATATTTGAGCCTGACAGTCGTCCAAGAGACCGAGAACAGGTAAGGTTGAGCAGAAACAATAGGTCAAAATGAAGTGCTGAATGGTAAACAAACTGGATTTGTGATGAGTGACTAGTGCTCGGTATTGTGAAGCGCTACAGATGTTACTAAATGTTAGTTACAGTATTGTAGAGCTGTAGCCCCAAATGTCAACTTTTTCTCTGAATTTCTGTCTTTGTGGCCTGTAAAACATAAATACATATTGTGATGCACCTCCCACTTAACTAGCTCTGAAGCCTATTTTTACCATGCAGCTTAACCTGACCTCATGGTTACTGAGAAGCATGAATGTGACACACCCCTGACACACAGGTTTAGCCAGCACAGGCTCTTACCTTCAGAAGCTGCAGCTGGTCATATGTCAAGTCTTTGACTGGCACCTCAATAAGCTCCAGAGAAGTATTGTCATTTTTCTGTCAAGAGGACAAAAAAAGAATCACATTAATTGTTTACAGCCTTTTCTGTCCACAACAAAAAATATTCCCACAGGAACAAATGTCCAAAATGTAGTGTACAGTGACTGCTATACAATTTTTTTAAAAAAAACTCACTGTGATCTATTTAAACAGAAAGATTCAGTCTAAAAGAATATTTTACATATAATATTCTAAAGGTTTATTAAAGACATGTTTTCTATTCATTACTAGAAGATTTGATCATGCAGCATAACCTCAAATTTAGTTGTGATATACATTTGTCTATACTGACAATTATACTGACAATTTTCCTAAATATTTTAAAAATTACTCATTGAATTCAATAAAAATAAAAACCTACAGAAGTATATACATTCAAGATAAAAATACAGAAGCAGCACATTTGAACACTACCAAGTCACTTTCATACAGTATGTCCATCATCAAGTACAACAAGCCTTCATCATACCTTCTTGGTGGATATGCAGCACGTGAGATCATGGTAAACAATGGGAACAGCATCTTTGGAGAGGTGAACATCAAACTCTATGTAGGCTGCACCCTAAATGAACAGAATTGACACACGATTAAGGCAGAATTAATGTAATGAGTAAATATTTACTCACTTACTCACTTAACTGCATTAATCGTCTGATTAACTTACATGCTTGGCAGCACTTTTGAAAGAGGCTATGGTGTTTTCCCTGACTCTGTGGTGCCTGTAAGACAGAAATTTAAAAAAAAATGTTGACATGGAACAGACACAGGATAGATGTATTTACTTTTTAACAAGTTCTATGCAAATCACTCTATTCTATCCGGGCTAAAGACTTGTTAAGGCTCACTTGGCTGCATGTGTGCTACCAGCTCCTCTGTGGCCCACATCCAGGGTGCTTCTTTTCTTCCAGTACTTGGTGAACGAGGAGCTCATGTCACACTGCAGCCCCTGGATGGGCCGGATCACCAGGTAGTCCACTGGAACAGAAAGTAAGGCAACATGTTTGAGACTTGCAATGTAGGCTTTGCAGCCCCCCCCCCCCTCCAACCTTTTGCAAAGCCACATCATTGACATCTTGTGTGGAATTCTTTGGTTCGAGATCTTACCTCTGACTTTCCCGATGGTCTGTCGGGAATTTCGACCCATTATGGGAAGTGTGGCTACTCCGGTGTCCTTGCCGTTCTCCAGAAAAGAGGAAGAGAGGAGGCAAGCTGTGCCCACATGACCGGGATGAGTGTCCCCGTGGACTACATGCTCACTCATGTCCTCCTGTAAACACAGATGATGGATTGTTATAATCCTGCTCAAATTAAACCAGATTATTTTAATCGTGATGCTTGTTTTGTTCTTATTTTTTCCACTCGCATTAGTCAAGCAGTCAAGAATCCTCTTTATAGCTTATTAAGAGATGGGTTGTACAAAATTACTGGTTTATCAGAAGCAGTATTCCCCTAAGTGTTACCTCAAAGAACTCGAAGGTGAGCTCTAGGTTGTCTGGGTCCATAGTGTGGATACTGTACTCAGTCCACTGCGAGGGCTCCAGAGCATACCCACATTCAGGCTGTGAGTGGCGCGACTTATAGCCATTGGCACTGATCATACTGGTCTCCAGAGTGCTGGTCATCTTGTGCCAAGATGAAGGACTGAGCTCATTATCCTCCTCGTCTTCCTCCTCCTCAATGCCCTCTAATGTTAGCTTGATCCTGGATAGGTAGGTAAAATAAACAGCTATGGTCATATTGAGAGCCACATATATTTACAAAAAGTAACGCATCAAAACATTAAAAGATTTAATAAAATTATGTTTTGCTGTCATTCTGTGTGCAGGGTTTCTGTTACACAACACTAACAGGTAGGTAGGGTAATAATAGCGCTGTAACGATCCACTTATCCGTCTCACGGCGCTTTCAAGCAGAACTTTCTCTGGCTGGTGTTAAATTCGACCTGGGTGTCTTCCCTACCTGAAGCGAGACTTCTTGAATTTCTTCTTAGTGATGGAAACCGGAGACATTTTAGAATAGTGCAGACGCAGGCGAATCTCCGTCTGGCACGTCAGCCACCCGGAGTCAACACAATTCATCCCATCTAACAGAAAAAGGACACAGAGAGGAAGCTTTTGATGAGAATGTATGTCCACTTTGTTTGCCATGACTGCTGACCAGAGAACTGGTGGCAGCAACAAAAGCAGGGAAGAGGCAACCGTTTGTTCTGTTATAATGGAACGACCTAAAAACCTCTACTGTACAAAAATAAAAAAAGAGGAAGTGAATACAATGTCTATAGGGATTACAATTCCCAGAGGCGTTAAGTACATCAGAAAGCAATTTAGTTTTACAGTTCTTCCATCTCATGACCATTTTAGTAGGTAATGAGAATCAAGAGCTCCTAGATGTATAGGATTAGTTGTAGCTATTGTGTTTATCCAACTTACTGTGAACTCCAAATTCTCCATCGTCAATATTCAGGTGTGATGCTGCAATAAAGGAAAAAGGAATTAGAAAAAAAGATAGAAGAATCTCAACCATACAAAAATTGAGGTCAGATCAAGCCAGAGCTTTTCCAAAAGCAATATCAAATCTCAGTTCCAACAGAATTTAAGTAACTCTGGTTTGCTCTCACTTCAAGAGTATCGACTGAGCAATAAAACACATTTGATTCCGATAAATCTTTAAGTGGAAGTCTAACGTGAGCATGTCATTAAGGTTAATTTAGCAGCATGTTAATAAAACTATAAAAGACAAACAAACATCTCTGAATGTAATACAGACATAAACCTCATATTTGTAACAATCCTAGTGGGAAAATTTCAGTGAGATTTTCTTGAAGAAAAAAAACAAAACAAAACATAAAAAAAACACAAGGATGAGGTGCCAGGCCAGAGTGAAAAAGTGCATCAAGCGGGGTGCGGACATGGCTGCAGCTATTCTTCCTATCAAGCTCAAAGCTTTCAATGAGTTTTGTCTGTGGTAAGCCAACACATTGGTGTTTTAACTAGACAGGTCTACAATGACAGCTCATGACATCTACTGCACTGGAGTGCTTCCTCTTTGACTATATATTAATCCAGCGAGTGGTCTCCCTCATCTTTGCCAAAGCACGTGCACTCTGCAAAAGAGCGCTATCAATAAATCACAGATGTCATTTGAAGAACAAACATTGCAGACAGGTTGTGGTATGTTAAAGCTGCGGCAGGCCGTTTGAACATTCACGATGCTTTCTCGTATCGCTCTGCTAAGCCGCTCCCGCTGAATGACGCAACAAACATGCACGTGCATTTTGCTGGGCTTGAAGCGTAACATCAAGGTTGTCTACTGTTGTAACTTACTGGCAAACTAACGTCTGTTCTACTCGGCTAGTTATGTCTGAATCAGAGGTAAGAAACAATAGTGAAAGTATTGCAGCATAAATAACACATCTAAATTATTTTAAATGCATTACATGTTGCCCAAAAACAACAAACTCGAGGGGCGAAGGCAACTTTAACCTATAGTGCTATAGAGTAAGCAATGGGAGCTACAAAAGGGGTTCGAGTATGACACACTTTTGCCAAACCCAACCAAACTGAACATTTTTTTGTTGTTGTTGTTGTTTTATACCTGTGGGGCTCATCGTGCGGGGTTGATGATGGGTCTCCCACATATTGACTATCACTTGACAGGGACCATCTGCATTCTGCAATTCCAATGTTTAGTACAACGTTAGGGTTTTCAAATCAGATACATTGATTCTATTTTCAGTCCGGGTCTCCGAGTCGTCTTTGGACTAAAAGGTGAGAAAGGAATTAGAGCTGGTATATTCACCAATCCCCAGCTAGGGCAGTCAGCCACCATGGGTTGAAATCTGAAATGTGGATTTGTTAGGAAAGAAAATAAACAACTTCGAAACATTTCTTGTGTTACACATTAAAGCTGCTCTTTAAAATCACTGTTAACTATGGCAACAATATGTTTGTAGCGACACATTTTGACCTTTGTAATGAAATTACATCATGATTGTGTTGAATAAAATATTACACTGTGAACAAGAACAACAACAGCTGTGAAAAAAACATAATCCATGACTTAAAAAAAAGGTGTTTATATTACTGCTACCGTTTCTCCACAGGTATTTGGAGTAACTATCTTAAATTTCAAGCTTGACTCAAACTGCATGAATAAATCACCACACAGGGAAACTTCTTTAACATTGCAACAACTGTGGAAAGAAAGCCAATGTCAAGTTTCAGCTCAAAGGAACTTCAAGCCAAAGTAATTTACAAAGTGAGGGCTTTCTATGGAGGCATGAGGAAGTTGAGTCAAGACTCACACAATGTAAGCCCCACCCTTGAAATTAAAAACAACACACAAATACTTCGAGAGAGTTTTTTTCTGGGAAATGTCTGACAAATTTCTGTCTCTCACTCACTCACTCTCTCTTTTTTCCAGGGATATCTGATCCCTGCTATGTTTGTGCATACAGGCAGGCTTAGCAGAGGCTCAGGAAAAGCTCACGTGCATATGTTGGTCTGAACGTGACCCTAGATTAGAGCCAGCCAGTTGGCAGTTTGCCCAGGACTCGCTATTCCACAACATTGGCCTACAGCTGTTTCTGAGAGCATAAACACAGATGTAGAAAACGTGATATCCTGTGACTGATCCAAGTTGTAACGGTAGCAAATGTAGAACTTTAACAAACAAGCTAACAAAATCTCTCTTTTTTTCCCTATTGATGAGCTATAAAAAGCTATAAAAAAAACACCTGAAATCATCACATAACATGCAACAATACTTTTGACAGTAGAGGAAAAGCAATTTTGCAACGTATCACAATCAAATTTACCCATATTCATCTTTTTAAACAGCCAACACAGCTTTCAAAAGTTGTCCAAATGAATGTGTTACTTGTTACAGACAGAAGACTCTGCTCACCTTTGACTCCAGAAAGAAGCCTTTGAAATAGCGGTACTTGGAAACAATTCCCTTAGGTATAGTGATGGTTCTAGTCCAGGTATTTCTGTCAAAAAATGACCACACACATTGATATTTTAGAGAGGAAATATAGAAAGATGATAACCACTCGCATGTAACCTGATAGAAAAAAACAAAACACACTCTTTAAAGTGTTTAACTTACCCATCATTTCCATCAGGATGTAAGATCACAGCTTTCTGATGGCTCCAGCTTCCTAGGGTTTCACAGCTGCCAGTAACTGCAATCACTTCACCTAAAAACCAGCAAATTGATCTGTTACCGGATGTAACTTCAACAATAAATATATGACTGACATGAACAGCAACCTTTACAGTTTTTAACAACAACATTTCAATATGAACATGTTTGAAATGTCTTACTAAACAAGGAAATGCCGGCATGGGCCACCAAATATTGCATCTACTTGTCTTATAAATGTGTGAAAACTTGGTAAATTTCATATTTTCACAATCCTAACCACCTCTTTTTCCCCCAGGAACGTAACTAAACTCTTACAAAAGTGACTCTTTCACATCACAACTTGTTGGCAGCACTATACAGCACAAATAGATAGTAAATGATGAAAGCAAGTAATAACACTTGCGTTATGAAACCAGATCATGTAGTAACAAGAGTCCACAGACGCGTTGATTTGTAGCTGTGTAGTTGAACAGCCATACCTGGGGATGTTTCTCCTCTGACAGCCAAAGTCACCTCGGCGGTCTCCATGGTGGGCATAGGCACAGAGAAAGACTTGCGGCGGAAAACAAGCTAAAAAAAAAGCACATAAACAGGCTGTCAAAAAATAGTATTATTTCATTCACTGACTGTCTGGTACAATTTAAGCGATATACAGAGGCAGAGTACACTCCCGTGCGTGCCAAGTGCGGCTTCTGCCTGTATCGATAACTTAAAGCCGTTATCAAAAAAGCATCACACAGCTGACTCATTAGTGACGGGTTACCTATAGACCAGTTGAACATCCCCTAGCTAACATCCAACGAATAGCAAGACATTCAACTTAAAGAGAAGACAACCACAACACAGGAGAGACAACAGCTACCTACTTGTTTTTGGCAGCTAGGTGTCGGTACTTGTGAGCCTCAAAGATGGAGCACTCACAGTGAACCAGGTTCGACTATCGCGTTGAGAGGTTTCGGTCTGAGCGAAAACAAACCTGAACTCAGTCTACCGCTAGCCATCACTGCCTCTAACGAAACAATGTCTCGATGTTAAGCTTAGACTTAACTAAAATAATTTTAAAAAATAACGCATACGGCTCAGTCAAAGCTTCCCTGTGACATCAATTTGGCCGCGATACGAGTTTCTGACACTGGCGTTGGATAACCTGTTTGACTTTAGACAAAGATTGACTACCGCTAGCAAACATTCAGCTACATAAACATCAAGCTAACGGAAATGAAAACGCAAAACTTCCGGTGTGTACTTTCAGAATAAACCATACGCTTCAGTGTAATGGAGGAGGAATAAATCATTCATAATTATAACATATGATTTATATCGAGATGGATGAAGAGGACTCCAGATGTATTTTCTAATAATGAAGCCTACACTACACAGAAAACTGCTACCCAGCATATTTGGTGCCCTAGAACAGTGGTTCTCAAAGTGAGGTCCAGGACCCCCAGGGGACCTTGAGGCTGTTACCATGGGTCCCCAGCAAAAAGGGGGAATCATTTATTTTCACTTAAATTCCATCCACAAGTAACACAATGACTGAATGTATGACTATTTTGGTCATGGGTTTCATACACTTTGTGTAATAAAGCACCTAAAAGCAAAAATCAGATGGGGGACCCTGGAACAAAATCTTATCAAATGGGGGTCTGTGGTTTATTTTGTCTCAGTTTAGTGGTCTTTGATGTGAAAAAGTTTGAGAACCACTGTCCTAGGTGAACTTCACCCCAGGTGGAATGTGAATACATGAGTTTGAATACCTTTAGTTTATTACAATATTTGATTTATTTAAAATAAATTTTATGTAGCAAATCTGATTACTATTACAATATACGACTAAATCAAATCAAAATTAACAACACAAGAAAGACATGCAAAACTCACACTGGGAAATCATTAGTAGACAATATAGAATTTAAGTATTAATATAATTTTAAGTGAACTTTAAATAGAACGGAAATGTGCCGATTGTTTGGAAACATACAAAGTACATGCAAAATATTCATGAGTAATATCCAACATAAATACAAATACAGCCTCAAATGTGTAGATTCTATTTAAAATAAATACACCACCGATAACTAAAACCTTCCACATGACATAATTTAAAACCAAAACATATCAGTGCTCTGGGCAGGCCCCACAGAGGATGCCAGTGCATTCGATAAGGGTGCTGGGAGCATGTTAACCGCAGCTCTTTCCGGCGCATAGTGAAATTGGCTTGTTATATTGGCATCCCCTATTAGACGGCACTCTAAGCGGTTGATGGTGGAAATTTGGTCAACTTTGACAGCCTAAGTTTCCCTCTGATGTGGGTTTAAAACATGACCATTAATAATATATTAATTAGTAGTAATTTAGGAGGTTAATGACCCAAAGTGATGTTTGCATTCTATGACTACACACAATATTACACATGTTGGATTTTAAAGGCTAATTCTAATATTTACAGACAATCTGTCTTCAAATTTGACCATATTGAGACACTAGTTAAATCAGGGATTTAGTATTCGCCACCACAATTACGTACATACCACACAGGATCCTTTGACACAACGTCTAGACAATAATATTGTGATATTCAATTTCCAGAAATTGATTGTATAATTTTCAGTCATTGTAAATCATTTTAAAAATAGTCTGTTTTTACGAAGGCTGATCAAACTGTTTCTGTGGTGGTTTAACTTGCAATGGAAACATTTATGCTCGTGGCTTCAGTATTACATAAATATAAATCAGATAATCAATATTTCCAGATGTGGACTCAAATGGTCCAAGTCTACCCTCACAAATATTTCGCACTTTTATGTGGAAGGCACGTTTCCATGTCGCATGTTGTGTTCGTGCTTCCTGTCGCCGCTTGACAAGGCTGGTTCAGACCGCCTTGCTCCGGATCCTTACTCTGTCCTGTCGCATATGATGTGTTTAAGTACCGTCGGTAACAGCATTTCTTTGAGGTTAAAGCACCATGTTCGACCTTTAAAAAGTGGTAAACGCAAACATGAAAGTCGCATCTTTTCGCAATACTGTGAATGACAGTAAAAGCGACACAATTAAGAACTTTTAGCGAATTAATTAGCCAAAAATCATACAAATAGCTGCATGGTTTCTCTTTTTTCAAATCTGCGGTACATTGTAATAGTCTACTATGTAACTTTACCTACCTTTAACAAATCTTTGTTACATGGTCATTTTGGTTATACCGTCATTTATGATCAAATGGTTGTTGGAAATAACAATAAGATAATAATAACATAATTATAGGTTTGATCATGTTATTAACCGGCAGTGTAGAAGTTTACGAGGTCTTGTAAAATGCAGCATCAGCCGGCTTGTGTGTGTTTGCTACAGACAGCTGTAACTGAGCAGAGTAAATAGTACTATAAATATCACTGACGGTGCATTGCGACAGAATGACAACAGAGCGTGAACGTACCGTTAGAAGAAATCAATACATTTGCACATTTTCGGGAAGATTATGACTTGTTTTGAAGACGTGGTCCGACGCTAAATAGGAGGAGACTCGAGTTGTTTTGGGACAATGACGTAATGAACACTGCAGCCTTGACTGGCGACCGAAAATATTTCAAAACACACACAAAAACAGAAGACCCGTTCTGAGAAAGCGATCAATTACATAACCGAACTGAAATGTTAATATTTGATAAGGTAACTCAGCTGTTTTGACGCTGATGGGCTCAGAACAAATTCTCGTTTTTCACAGTGTGGCCGGCCGGGACAGACAGAGATCAGGTGACTTGTAGCTCAAATATCCTCAGATTTACAAGCATTGAGGAGATGATCTGCTATCAACACCACCATGTACACCCTTATTCTACGATTAAACTTTAAACAACGTTTCGTTTTGATTGGAAGTTCAGGGTTTCCCCCCAGAAACGACTGGTTTCACTTCTGATTGATGACATATAATAAAGCTTCCTCGTGACAAAGTGAAAAAGTATTACGTTTTTTAAGAATTTCTCCTCACAAGAATAGATCCTAGTAAAGACAAAAGTTATTCACAAAGCATCTTAGCCCGTAAGAGAGCTCATAAGGTGAAAAACTGTTGAGAGTAGAGAGGTGGACTTTTAAGAGTCTCTTAAGTAGAGGAGAAAATGACAGACAGACAAAGAGGAAGGAGAAATATTCTCCAAACACTGAATTACAGAGTTGATGAAACACTACAGATTAGATGGTGCAGGGATAATGTTTGTGGTCGATCTCATTAGAGATGCACTCACATCTCCCAACCCAATAACACTATAATGCCAGAAATGAAAGTGATCACAATATCAAGATATTTGGCAACTCGAAAAAATTTGAATTTGCTGGCAACTGGACAGAAAAAATATAAAGCTGAGCCATTTCTGTTAATATCAAATAGATTAAGTACCAAAATGACCAGCATGATAAATAAATGTAAAAAAAATATATATATATATAACAATTATCAGCATGTGAATAGGCTACTGCACAAGTAGGTCTGTGTTTTAAAACATTTCATAGGCTACTTTTAGAGTATGCCTTACAATTTATTCAACATAAAATAGTATTTATAATTACACCGTGTCTTAATAGAGACTAAGTTCTATGATTAGGCCAATCAATTTCACTGTTCATTCTATGTCCATTATCATTAAGAGTGCATTTTATTTCCTTTATTTTTTTCTTTTTTGATCAACCAGTCACACCTTTTAAAATAATGAGTCATACGGGGTCCACCACACCTCAGTAAGGTAAAAGTTTCTGTTCCTTCCTCGCTCAGAGTTGCTCTGAGAATTTTCCTTAATCACTCCTAAGCTAGGACTTCTCGCTGGAAATGTGTAGGCTCAGTTAGGAACAATATTCTCAGAACGTTTGTGAATACGGCTCCTGGCATTGTGTTCAAATGGATCTGGTTGATTTATGCACAGTGTTAGCCCAGGAAGTAATGCATGTTACTCCCTGAGCTGATGAATCTTGCACCGGGATGATTTCATTCATTTATTTATTTCACAGTGACATGTAGGCTATTTACACCAGCTATCCAGCTGTGACCACTGAGTTGCTCCACAGGAACAGATGGGTGTAAAGTGCTTTGCTCAAAGGAACTTCTTTTGACTATTGAAACAGACCCTTTCACTTCTCTTACAAAGAGAATCGTTTTGAATCTATACATTGAAAGCTACACAATATCCTGGTTTGAATGGGGAACTTGACTTCTCTCCTTTTCTATAATTGTCTTTGATTTAGGGATCTTGGTTCTTTGAACAGTGTCATGAGCTGTTTCGCTTGTTTGTACTGAAAACTTAAAGATGTTGATGTTTTTATATATATTGTTAGTTTATTGCTGTTTTTTTTTTTGCCTTGATATTATGTAAATGTTTAGATGTGAGGTTTCCTTGTGTCTGTCATGTGATTTTACCTGTCTACATTAATTATGTGACCACTACTTGTCCATACTGATCATGTGACTATTTACCCACATTTAAAGGAAGCAGCCCTGATGACGGCCTTAATGGCTAAAATGCATGGTCATTTTTTTAACTATGACTAACTATTACATGAAGTATTAAAGGCTTTTTAAATTTATCATCTTCTTAAGTGCCTCAGTATCACTCTCATGCCTCATCCTCAATAACCCTATACTCTCTCACTATACTGTCAACCACTGGCAGCCTATGATAAAATGATGTATGATACCAGCGTATATGATTTGTGATGTAGATCAACTTCTGAGGCCAGTGCACTCTGTTAGCAGGTTAAATAACACAACTAAAAACCGTTGTGTCCTTCTAGGACTGTTGTGTATGCAGAGTTTACTCTATTACTAAATGATGGGATAAGTCTAAAGCTGCTACAACATTTTCAATTTAGTGTGACTCCCACCCTACTTGACCCTACACACTATTATAAACCAATAAACCACAGACAAACTAAAGAAAGACTGTATAGTTCATGTCTCTCTCTGATTCTTGTGCTGCAGATGAGCTAAATGACATATTATTTTAATCGGTTTGTAACACTGCTGCAGTGTAGAAACATCTTCATCTTCACAAGAATGCAAGAAGCTCCTTTCAGCTGATTCATGATAAGAGCTTATTAACACATTTATTGAGACTACATTGTCTCATGTCCAGACTCAAAACCAAAGTTTAGCCTGTAGCTCCCTTCAGTGTTCAAATGAAATATTACACCATGCCACTGACCGGCAAGGAGCAGAATGCAGTATAATTTAGAGCAGTTCCCCAGAAAATTCGCTGTCAGGACTTGAGCTTCATTACGAGAACAATCCCTGATCTTTGACATACAATTGGCTTATTTTCAGCACCCCGCATGTATGGAAACAAAGCAGTTTAAAAAGTCTCAGTTCTTTTAACGAATCAGGGATTACAAAATCCCTCTTGTTTCAGATAAGGCAGATGCTGCAGAGTACTAATGAGTACAATGAGAGTTTTCATTTCGGTATGAACTCTGCCTTAAAGTGGGCTGTCTTCATTTCTTGTCCAGCTTTGTTAATGAACACCAATGGGACATCACTGTGATGATGCAGGGGCAGGGAGAGAGTTATCCAACTGACCTGGGAAAAATGCTAACAACCTCTGCTCTGGATTTGTTTTATCCTATCAGTTTGGAGAGCTTACTCGCTGTATATGTATGGACCTGATTGCTTTGGTGTCTGTAACAGCGGTCTAATTCCCGATCGTGGTTGATGTGGTACAAGACGACCGGGGGAGAGACAGGCATGTTGATGAAAGAGTAAAGGAGACGGAGAGAAATCATGATGAGAGACTGCAGCATTATGAATATTTCAATCTATCTCTCAGCACCCAGCAGCGCTCTCATTACAGATCACTTTTACCAGTTGCAACCTGCTGAGCTCTTTCATTCACATGTGTATTTGTGCGTTTTTCTATATGCACTTTTCTGTCATTGTAGTAGATTTATTTTAGAGTAAAAGTGCCCTGAGGCTGGAGCAAACAGTGCTACAATTATAGTTGCTGCTACATGAGGAGGCAAAACAGAACAAATGCAGATGCAGAATACAATAATGTTGCTTTGTATATCTGATAAAGCACACAGTTGGTGTATTCTATAAACAAGCTGTACTTTAGCTTCCTGGAAATCTACCACATTTAGTAGCTCTCATCACTGCAAAAAAGCACTGGTCAGGAAGGTAACAGCTTTATTTTTGGTTACGTGGTTGGAGCCACAGATGCAGCATCTTTAGCTGGAGGTAAGGACAATGAAACATCACTCAACTTAGTGTCTGCGATGTTACTAGGCAACATCCAACCAATAAATCAATTGTTATTAACATCTTCAGTTATACACATACAGTTAGTGCAGTTTAACGTGCTTTACTGTATGTGTGCATGACTTTAATCCCATTATTAAAATAACAGCAGAGGACACTGAGTATGACATAGTGGTTTGCTCCTTATGTCAGCAATAAAGCTATATATATATAGGGTTGAATATTGGCTGATTCATCCAATATTTCCGAGCACTGAAATATCAGATATATATGTCACTGAGCTCATGAAATGAAAGGACTCTTATGGCCCACTAAAGGAGCTCAAGGCATAACCTGACTTATATTATGATATGTACTATTGTTATTGTCACATGTTGTTGCTGCGTGAGGGTATTACACCGTTTTTTCCTGCAGTATATCACCAGAACTCCTATACTGAATAGAGGTTGGAATAAGATATTCATAAATATTCAATATTCATTCATCAATATTCCCAGGATGTGTGCAGAGACATGTTGTAAAAATGTCTGGTCAAATTTTGAAATGAAATATGTAACATCTAAATGCATCCTTCCTGTTGATGTATTTGCACTTAGCATGGTGTAAAGGCATTAAATATTGCTGGTGATAACTGGGATATGATTGCCTTCAGGCCTTCCTTGGAGGTCAGCGTTGGGTTAAATTCAGAAAAATACTTTTTTGTCCTGTGATGCTTGAAAAATAGCCTTTAATATTGTAATTCCAACCCACAATGCAGGGAGGGAATATGAAGGCACTATAGCTGCCTACATATCCATCTAGATTACACTTTTCATCTGAATGAATCTGGGTACCCTCAAATTAAATCAGCTTGCATATATTTATTTATGTGTGCATTCGTTTGGATATTTTTTTTCTTAACCCTGTTTGTGTTTGAATGAATGAATCAGGAGGAGTGTTTAGAGCGATCCATCACATTTCCCTGCAGTATGATCCCATCTACTAGTCATGAATACACAATCTCTCTCTCTCTTGTTTCTTTCTGTTAGTCTCTCGCCCCGTTCTCCTAACTCCATTTGCGCTAATATTTACTGTATGTCAGAAAGATAAACTTGGGTATTTGAAAGCTTTCAAGAGCTAACAAATAGATCTCAACATAAAAAACCCCACCCACTCCATCTCAGACTGTCATAGCAGACAGCACAGTTGAAATTGTTAATATCTTCAAACACCTGGGCACAATAATTGATGACAAACTGAAAGGGGAGGATAATACCATCCACTCCAGAGCACAACAAAGACTGTTTTTACTGGGAAAGCTAAACTCTTTTGATGCATTATGACTCATTTTTATAGATCTTTATTGAATTCATTTGAACTTTTGTCCTGATCTGCTGGTTTGGGAACCTTAAGGTGCAAAGTATCACAAAGCTACAGAGAGTGGTGAACACCTGCTCTAAGATCACAAGGGCGTCCCAGCTCAGTCTATCTGCTCTGTACAACAGACACGTGGTCAGAAAGGCCACCTCCATCCTGGCCTCCTTGCACCAGAAGTTCTACCTTCTGCCCTCTAGGCGGAGGTATAGGGTCCCTAGGCTCAGGAGCTCCAGAGCTCAAGGCCCCCTCTTTCCTAAGGAGCTGCCATTAACCATAAACTATTGGCGGCCTTTTATTGTTGCACTTTGTACATTCCACCACCTTCACTTTTTTACTCATTGCATGTTGTAAACTTGAGGCTTACTTTTACTTGTTGTTGATAGTGTTTTTGTTGTTTCTATATGTTGTCCCCATGTTATTTATGCTGCACCAGAATTACCCTCCGGGGACAATAATGATTTATTGAATTGAATTGAATTGAATAAAGTGCCTTGAAGCTGGGAGAATATATGAGATAATGTAGATTTGAAAGAGAGAAAATAAAAGCAATTCCTCAAGCCTGAAGTCTCAGACAGAAAAAAAATATGATGCTGGTAAGTTTGAAGTCTTCCCTGATGAGAATCGAATTTCTGAGTTATCATTATCATTTCCCACTGAAATGCAGATCACTGCAGTGTTACATAAAACCTTATAGTAGATCACTGCGCAAAAATCCTCTCCTAGAGTACCAACTTACACCAATTTACAAAATTTAATATTCTGTAATGTGTTCTCGGCACAGCTACAAAAAAGAAAAGGTGAGATTTTGACATGTAAATTATACTATCCTGTAATCACATTAGGATGGGCAGTCAATCATTGACCATTGGAGGAAAAAACTCCACAGATCAAAGCATGACACCGTACACCACCTGCCTCTCAAAGTTGACTAGACAGAGGAAATGAATACAGAAAGAGATAAAGGCACGGGAGAGAAAGAGAATGATTGACGAGATGTGTTATCTGTTTGCTTTTGCAAAAGGAAACACAATAGTAGCTCAAGGGTTGATGCTGGTTTTTAAGCCGCCGCCTGTATGTGTGTGTGAAGATAGGGCTCTGTGATAATAAATTTATCCACAGGCTAGACTCACTTTCATTTGAAAGAGAGCGAAGGGCATGTTATTCTAGTTGCCTGTCTCTGCGTGACCTGCTGTGAGTTATAGGAAAGATTCTGAGTAATGGTGGGATTTAGTAACACTTTGATCGTTTAGTTCTCTTTTAATTGGTGTTGACAGCATGAGAGAGCTACAGTCCACACTTTATTTCTTTCTGTAAACAGGCTCACATGGTGAAAATATAAAATAGCAGTAGTTATTTGGTGTACATCAAAAAAAAAAAAAA
Organism: Thunnus albacares; assembly: GCF_914725855.1. NCBI lineage: Eukaryota > Metazoa > Chordata > Actinopteri > Scombriformes > Scombridae > Thunnus > Thunnus albacares. The sequence goes on along the minus strand of NC_058121.1, from coordinate 19,128,201 downwards.
AATCAAACAAAAGCTGAGAAAGTGCATTTATGTTATATGACTTATGCTGTAATGCATAGCAACTTACAATCAGTGCAACAATAGAAAGTGTTTCAATTTAGAGAAATAACAAGAAGTCAAAGCTAGAGATAGAGTGCCCTGAGAAGTGTGGTCTTATAGAGGACATTCTGTTACGTTATCAGGCAGATGCTCTCTGTCCTGGCCCTGGGACATATCGTTCTCGTTAGACTCGTACTGAGATTTCTGCCCCCTCCATTGGCAGAAAGGGATGTAACGAACCCAGGATTGAGATGAGAGGTAAGAAGTGATGCCAAAGGGAAGGTCGTATACATCTTCAGCTCTCAAGACGCTGCTAGAGTTTTCAAGATGCACTTTGTCGAAGGCTAACAGGCCACGCTCACGTTTAGTGCCTATAACGGTGATAATAGAAAGAGCATTAGAAGAGAGGAGTAAAACACACCTTTCTATATATTAACATGTAACTTACATAATGATAAAAGTATTCCGAGGAACAATAAAGCAGAAACGAATGGTATGCCAATAACCTGCTACAGCTACCGTGTGCATTATATTTTGATATTTAACCTCTCACGTGAGCTTACCAGGAATTGTGTTATCAAGGAAGAAGCCAAGGAACCCTCCAACAAACATATGAGTGGTCAACAATATCTGCAACACTTGGTCCAGCTCTGTCACACCTGAGCCATAGACAAGAGAGGGGAGGGGAGTGGATATTAGATAGATATTGATCCTGCTGTCCAATATCAGCTCATAAGAGGGAATGCAAGTGTTACGTATCACAGTGCAGTTTTCAAAAATGAAAAACTGAATACTTTCATATCAGCAAAAGGTAGTTTCCTTTCTTGTGTGTCCATCATACCTGTCACTAAGTAATCAGGATTCTTCATGATCCAGTTTGGAATGACGAGTGCAGAAAACATGGAGAAACCAAAAACAAAGATATTCCTGGAGGAATTCATATCTGTTGACTACAAAATGAGATGTCAAAATTCTGAGGAGTAACACTGCTAAGAGCGACACTGTACATCTGTCGGACTTTTAAAACTTTACTTCTGCTGTGTACCTGCAAATTGGAAATTCCGGCGGCGGTAATGACTCCAAACATGATCAGAAACATCCCTCCAATCACAGGGGTGGGGATGGTTGAGAAGATGGCTCCAATTTTACCCAGCATCCCCATCAAAATCATAAAAACTCCACTTAGTAGAATCACTGTTCGACTACCCACCTGTTGTCACACAAACACCATATTGTGTAATTTTAGAATCACAATAAAAGTACTTTGTGCATAATATTAAAATCATATCAATATCATTTATCAGTGAAATGGATGTTAAAAACTGGAGTAAGGACATTTAGTTATACATTACCTTAGTTATACCTAGGGCGGCTACATTTTCACTATATGAGGTAGTGCCATTGCCGGTGCCAAAGGCCCCTGCCAACACACAGCCGATCCCTTCGATACCAATTCCTCGGTTGATGGCGTGCTTTGGGGGAGGAGGGGCCCCTGACAGCCTTGCACATGCATAGTAGTCGCCCACAGACTCTGCCATGGAGCATATTATTCCAGCCATAATGCCAAACACACATGCCAGGCTCACAGTTGGCATACCCCACTGACCTGAATGTGAAGTCAGTATGATCATGATTCAATAGTCTATAAAAAAACATCTAAGTACTTTCAGCAGTGTTCAAAATATTCTCCCCTCTTGCTCTCATGTATCTTCCTGTCGGTAGTAATATGACTTTTGACTGATGTATTAAACATAAGAGAATAATAATAATAAGGAATTAAAGAACAACAGGTGTGTTGACAGTATTCATGTGAACTTACCTGGATAAGGAAGTGTGAACCAGGGAGCCCGACTCACCACATCTCCCTTCACATCAGTACGAGCCAGGTGGCCATACTCAGCTGGATCAAATGGTAGGACATCATAGATGGTGAGGAGGTAGCACACTAACCATGAGACCGATATGCCCAGCAGAATCTAATCAATATCTAATGTTAGTATCAGTGTCAATATTTACTTGTTACCATGAAATAATTCAAATATGGAGTATAACTTAAATTTATATGTAATTTCCATGAATAACACAGAGTATTTAGTCTCTGTGTCAGGACTAACATGCATTAATGTAGCTTTCAATATCTAAGTGGAGTGTATTATAAAGAGTTCCAGTGGACATACAGGCATTATCTGGAAGATAAAGATTTTTGAGGTGTGCAGTTTCTTGTCTTTGCTGTATGCAGGAACAGGGATTGGTATGTGTCGGAGGTACTGCGAGAACAGGATGATCAGCACTGTGGTCCTGTGAGTATCAGAAGATCTGTCAGTAGCATACTGATACGCGAATTGGAGAAAGACTTGAAACAAAAGACCAGTAAAAACAGTTGAAAAACTGGCATGTTATGCTAAATTTCAACAGAGCTTACAGACTACAGCTATAAAAGGCAGAATTTAGTAATGAATGCAATATCAGACTTTGACTTCTTGAAGAACAAGGTCAGTACAATATTGCTGGTTCACACAGTAAAAACATTTCACTTCCAGCTGGGCAAAGAGGCATTCACCATTGTCATTTGGTGTAGAGCAGGTGGACCCAAATGCAGAGACCAGAAGCAGGACTGCTGCTCAAATAAACCGTCTTTATTTGAGCAGAGCAGGATGAGCAGAGCAGGATGAGTGGAGCAGGATGAGTGGAGCAGAACGAACAGAGCAGGATGAGTGGAGCAGGATGAGTGGAGCAGAACGAACGGAGCAGGATGAGTGGAGCAGGATGAACGGAGCAGGATGAACGGAGCAGGATGAGCAGAGCAGGATGAATGGAGCAGGAGGAGTGGAGCAGGATGAGTGGAGCAGAACGAACAGAGCAGGATGAGCAGAGCAGGATGAATGGAGCAGGATGAACAGAGCAGGATGAGTGGAGCAGGATGAGTGGAGCAGGATGAGTGGAGCAGAACGAACAGAGCAGGATGAACGGAGCAGGAGGAGTGGAGCAGGATGAGTGGAGCAGAACGAACAGAGCAGGATGAACGGAGCAGGATGAACAGAGCAGGATGAACGGAGCAGGAGGAGTGGAGCAGGATGAGTGGAGCAGAACGAACAGAGCAGGATGAGCAGAGCAGGATGAACGGAGCAGGATGAACAGAGCAGGATGAGTGGAGCAGAACAGAATCCCAGAACAGAACAGTGCAAACCTACAGGACAGACTTAACATAACAGACGACTCGACAAAGACTGAACTGAAAACTGGACTTAAAATACATAGGGTCTGATTACAAACTGAACACAGTCGAGTGAAACAAGACACACAACAAAGGCGGGAAAACACAGGAAGTAAAGGTAAACACAAACAGAACGTCCTGGCAGGATGTGACAACCATGACAGTGAGTGGTTACATACATAGCAGAGATGCCCCAGTGACTGCCAGCCTTGACTCCGGCTGAATCATACAGTGACAGGCCTATGAGAGAGATTGTGGGAGCAATGGTTAAAGGGCCAATGAAGCGCATGAGGAAGCCGATGAGGCCAGAGAATCCAACCAGGACCTGGAGGAGAGATGCCACCATGATAGAGCCCTGCAGCTGTGGACAGGAACACAATAACCAAGATCATTAACATTAATGTCACCACTCTGTCTTTGGCTGAGTGATAGACAACAAACTAACATGATTGGCTACTTCCCGGAGCAGAAACCACTTGAGATCCCTGAATTAATCATGAGCTCCACAAAAGTGCTATTATATTTTCTTTTCCCCCCGACTTCATTGGTATACTTTTATCAAAAGCTGTAAATGCAGTGTTTGTGTTGGCTCACTGTTGTCATGCGGGTCTGCCACACCTCTATGAAGAGAGGCGAGGAGGTGTTGACCAGACTGGCGTTCTGGGTCCAAGCTGGGCACTTCCACTCTGGCGAGGACAGCATGGCCATGGCAGGTGTCACTAGGGCAAATGTGCCGCCCTGTAGTATGGGAAGCCTATATAGTGTGACAGAAAGATAAAATAACCCTGTCAGACAAAAAAGACAAACCATTTCATGAAAATTTTGGCTATCCAAAACAAAGCCACTAAAGGATACACTGTCTTGTGATGCATAAGACTGCACAGAACAGTATGCAAGGTTAGCTGGTATTTGATCGACATTTTTGTTTTTGTTTTTATTTGTATTAAATTTTACAATTCAACTAAATTAAGTTTCCTGTAAAACCTTTAAACTAGGTTTCAGGACACAAAACAGTAACTGTTAGCCAAAATTATATGTGCAAGAGCTAAATGTGGCTGTTAGTGTCCTTATTCTTCTACAAGGTAAAAATATAAACAGTAGAATTATGTATCAAACAGTATCCAAAGAAAGAGACAAATCAATTAGTTCCAGTTAACTAAATATTGTAATAAGATTTTGCAGACTTAGCGACTTTAGTGCATGCAAAACAAGCTAACATACATGCTACCCTGACATCTCCTCAGAGTGGCTAACGCCTTAGCAAACACTTGCCTATTTACACATCCAGCAGATATAGAACAACATTAGCATTCTGTTAGAGTTGTATTTCTGTTTACCAGACAAATGTAAACCCATATATTCTCTCTCCTTTAAACTGTATTTTGGTCTCAACCAACTCCTGAGAAACATATTTTGGCCGTTAGCCAATTATTATTATAATTATCTTTATTTTTATTTCTTCACCAACTAGTCGCTAATATTGCCTGTCTCTCTATCAGTTAGATTAGTTGTTTTTCTCAAGAAGTTAATATTACAACAGCATTAGGAACAGCAATAGAGCATTACAATTATACTACACATATATCTAATCTGATACCATAATATCTTTATTGTCCATGTAATGAGGTTTAATCTCCACTGTTTGATCTTTCCTTTTCATGTATCATCAACCTAATCTGAGGTAACCTTTGATAACACACTGAAGTACTATAACTGTCACTGACGGGTTTGTGGAATGTGTAAGACAAAAGATATCTTGGTCCTTGGGAGTGTGAGCAGAGGATTTGCTAATTGTTAACTATTTTGAAAGGCCAAGGCTAAAATGATGTAGCAACATTGCCACAGTACCTTAGATAGAAGCAAAACCAGATAAAGATGTTTACAGGAAGAAGCAGCCTTGACGAGTGAGAAGAGTGTTGACAGTTTTTCATCTGTGTGTGTACTACAATCTAACTTTGAGCTCTGACCATTAATAAATTTGTCTCATTTCACTTTGTCAGAGTGAAATTGTAAAATTGCCACAACATAATCTATAATGCAGAAAGACCTGAGAAATTAAATTAAATTAAATTAAATTAAATTAAATTAAATTAAATTAAATTAAATTAAATTAAATTAAATTAAATTAAACAGCAACCACAAACAATAAGTACATGAGAACATAAACATATAAATGGGTAAATAGTTTTCAGGGGTCAATAAATCAAGTTTCCACTTAAAGTTAAATAAATAACTGAAATGAATCGTTGTAGCACAAATCATTTAATTTTGAGACCCTCTCTATCATTGAGTGCTAAGCAAGCAGCATGTGGGTTTATCGGATGTTTTTTGGTGAACACAGAGCGGTGAGACTGAATCATACAGGGACTATAAAGTTGGGCAATAATTCAGTACTGTGAGCAAACTCTCCCATTACACCTAGTCATTTACTGTAATTCACTATTACTATGATAACATTGTTTTAGTGAAACTTTTACAATTTCACGATTCAGGAGTTAGATAGTAAAAGTACAGTGACTGTACCACTAACCAACTGATAAAGAGTCTCAATTTGAGTCTGACCAAATGTACTATGAAAGCATGATTCATCATAACAATACTGCCATACAGGATGGTGAATGGTGGATTGAACTCGGAGCATCAGTCTAACCTGACACCGAATGTGACCTGCAGAACTGTGCACAGACCGGCGACGAAGAATATGGTGTTAATGAGGTAACTCTGAGTCAGGCTGTCGTGCTGCAGACACAGCCCCTCCGCTAAAATGAGAGGGATGGCGATAATCCCACCGAATGCTGTCAAGTAATGCTGCAGAGGAGAGAGGAGAGATGATGACAGTGAAGAATTGATGGTGTGGATAACAACACAACATTTCAGGAATGCTGGACTATACTGTATATACAGTATGTCATCTCCCCTCTTTGGGTTGATATAAGGCAAAGAAGGATTACATTTAGAATTGTTCAAAAAACAATATATACTATTGCCATGTTACAACCATTATATACATTTAACATTTCATCAGTCACAACAACCAGGAAACTGACATTCAAAGAGATCTTGCCTCAAATATAAAAACCAGTCATTAAAATCTAAATAATACTCAGGTCTAAACACACCCACCTGAATGGCCAGGAAAATACAAAGGTACCAGGGAGGAACATCAGTTACACAATAGGTTGGTTTATTTCTGTCTTCCTCCACTTCACAGCTGCCTCCATGAGTTTTAACCACATTTTCCCCAGGTTGATCAGTAACTTGTTCATTCGGCTGCTGGCAAATGCAGATAAAAAAAAACATATAAATTCACAGATAGAGACAAAGACACACTAATGTAATAACTTGTTCTCAGATTATTTTTATGACTATTTCACATCTACAGTGAATGTAAGTTTAATAGTATGTTATTCTACACATTTTTAGACACAATGCATTATTAAGAGTATTGGTTTTAAATATGGAAAGCCACTATGTAAAGCAAATAAATGGAAAAACATAAAGCTTTGCCACTCTGATTAAAACATGTAACATATTTTGAGCTGCTGTGTGAGTTAAAAAAAAAAAAACTCAGGTTGAAATTTTCAACCTCAAGTACTCCCACTTGTCCAAACCTTTAGATTGATCAGAACTCAATGTAGTGCAGTCCTTACTATTTAACACAATATGAAATTAAAAGCAAAGTGATGCTGACTGTGTTAAAAAAGAATATCTTTATATGCCCATATATGTTATAGCTGACATGAATAAGTCATTGTACTCACCTCAAAAGCAAGATTATCAAGGCCATTCATTTCCTTTACTGGATCCATTACAACTCCAGTATGAATAAAAAATTGGAGACACTTGAAAATAATGAGCAAAACGGACAACTGGGCAGGCAGAAAGAAAAGGAGCTTCAGCTCAGCGGTAAATCATCAAAACATGAATTGTAAAAGTGACTCTGACAATGCAGTGCGCCTACATCTTTACATGGTCAGTCTTTGTTATCATTTTTACAGCTGCTTTAATCTCAGAACAAAGCTCAGTCACCTAATTAATGAGTTACACATACCTTATATGTTGTTCACTCTTTTGGACACACACAATTTGGACTTTCCTATTTGGGAGGGACTCACAATTTATTTGAGCAATTGTTATTACATATACAGTACCGGTCAAACATTTGGACACACTTTCCCATAATGAGACAGTGTGTCCAAATGTTTGACTGATACTGTATGTGTTTCATGGCCACTTATCGGTTCTCATAGAAGAGAGAAGATTAAGTTCTTTGACGCACTTTAAACACAGAGTATTTATATTTGATAAAAACATATAGTCATCCTAAGCAATACTCACAAGTCTGTAAGAATAGATAGATAAATAGGTGGGTGGTTGGATACATAGTTTTCTTAATGGGTGCAAGTTTGGAAAAGTCTTCTCCTTCTCAAGAGCAAGCTGCGTACTTTAAAAATGTACTCCACTTATGTTGAGAAAAGAAATTCTCTAAACCAAACGCCTTGGAGAGAACGTTGACAGTTTCAGCTTAATTAGGTTTTTGATCATGGTGTGTGCATTTAGTGCTTACCTCAAAGTCTCACAATCAGTTGACACGACAAAATTGGGATGATAATTAGATTTAGATTAGAAGAGATTTAGGCCTTCAAAGAGAGGACGCTTCCCTCACTCAGAGGGGGGGAGAGAGAGTGCGGAGAGTTGATATGATCTCTTTTTGTGATGCTGACAAATGTGTTAAGGCAAGCGGAGCACAGAATCTTGGGAGACTGTCATGTGCAAACACATTATGATGAGGCTCTCCAGTGTTTTTGCAGAAAGGATCTTAATTATGGGACAGCCACAGGGTCAATTGTAATGCTTCCCCTCCTCATCACTTGACTTCAGAGTGGTGTTTGATGTCAGGTCATAGTAACCCAGACTTAGTTGGTCCCCTAAGGCTCATGTCAGTAGAATCCATCAAGAGGATGTGCGCGCTCTCTCCCCATTTCTCACTGAATTGAATTAATGACACCAGTAGAAACAGTGACACAAAATAAAACTGGGTCAAACTGACACAATTATTGTCAAAAACAAACTAAGGAGAAATTCAGTGAAAGGGGACATGGAGGGACAATCAACAGCAACACAAGCAAGCACTTTGCACTTATTTTTATAATGATAACGCTGATATGTACTGGTTTATTTGCGAAGTGCGGCTGGGCTCAGCACTTAGGGAGCAATTTATATTCTAAAGACTGCTCTTTGCAGAACACCAAACTTTAATGTCATTGACTGCGATGTAGCACATCATTAACTCCCTGTGACATTTTTCATTGATAATGCAGCTTTATCATTTACTTATAAACAGACAGGTAAATTATTCATGGCATGAGTTCAGTCAAGCAATCCACCCAATTTGTGGGGAAAGAGTGTAAAAAGTGGTATGAGTTCTTACTCAGCTCTCTGCTCATTAAAACAAAGAAGTGTTCTCCTTAATGAGTTATTTTGTATGTATTTAGGTGAGAATCATCTCTTAGGTAATTGCTCCTGCTCTTGCAATTTGTGCATGAATAAAAAACTGCTACAAGTGACACAGTGATTATAAAACCAATGATTCTCCCTCAGGGAATATCACACATGAACAGCGGCGCTGCACCAAACAAACCCCCATTATCCTGCCCTGAATGATTTTTCATTATTTAATGTATGACAGGCTGCGGTGATGCTGCCACTTTACATATGCATTTTGGTCAACAGTAGTATGACTAAGATTCATGTTGCAAATCTGCACATAAATTTGCAAAGCAGTACATGCTGATTTTGACACATTCTGACAGGAAAAGGTAGGATACAGAATATGTAAACACAGGGTTTGAAAGCAGCAAAGAACATTCAGTCAGCAGATGTCACAGCACATAAAGTATTTGTTCATCCAGCAACAAGCCATTGTTGCTCAGCAGAGCCTGAGGGAACAAGTAGTAAAAGACTCCACATCTCTTTGGAAGCTCTTTGTGGCAACACATGGCACTACGGCTACAGTATACTGTGTGTATCTTTTCATCCTGAGGACACAAGCAGATCCAAACTTTTATATGAAGAAAATATTACTGTGAGGAATTGGAAACACTAATACAATTTTTTTTGGTCAAAATATGTAGTGCAATATGTCCTGAAACCATATTAAAACAACATATAAACTATTTATTTCCATTAAACAGCTCAAACGTTAAGATGTATGAGAGCAAACCTTTTAAGCCTGGTCTTGCACAGTTGAAATAGCCCAATACGGAGGTTACTGTGTTGTTATTGTTACAAACCTGGCTCAGGGCTTGCAGCAAATGAGAGTCCACACACTTATGAACAGTGCAAAAAGATATTCATTTAACTAAGCATCACAATTCATACTAAAATATGGGAACGTTAGGCATCAGTGCTGTAAAGTGTGTGCGTGGATGCATGAAATGTTGGCTGTAAAAGTAAAGGAACATAAGTTCAAAGCAAACTAATCTAAAGTGAAAGCCATGAGGACGGTGTGCTGCTGTTCAGCAGAAAAGAAGGGGAGAAACTCAGCAGCCCTTTTATATCCTTGGGGCCACTCCCTCCTCAACTCTGACAGACCTCTTAACACTACCACTCCTGGAAGAAAAACAACAAGAGTGTAACTGGAGAGAACTAGAGGAGGGTAAATAGAGAGAAAGAGAGGGGGCTGTCACATTATCTTATCATACATTTCATGGTATTTTGATACCATGGCATACCAAAGAGACTGACTCAGCCTGAGGAGGAACAGCAAGTTTTATATCAAACATGGATGTGCTCCTTGCCCAAACTCCTCCAGCTGAGCAAAATCATATTAATGGCTCAATGTGTAATACTTGTCTCCAGTAGAGAGCCCAGACCTGTTCAAAGCAAACAAGCGCCAGCACCAATCCACTGAAACGTGAAGTCAGGGTGAAAAAAAAAAAAACAAAAAAAAACACAACTTTGCTCCCGAGCTGCCATTGATCTTGACGCCATGTGTGAGTGTCCTTGCAGAGATGCAGGTTCAGTGTTATTGATTTAAACAAGAAACTTCCTCCATAGTTTTTCATTACAACAAACAATATACTCACTGTAATGAAAATTACGCCCTAATATGACATACATCCTGATTTTAAATATTCATAAAAATCTTATTGCTTGTCTTTTTATATGTTTTTGAATCCCTCCCTTTGTATCCAAGTGAGAAACGCTTTGTATAAAGTGCTATATAAGTTAAGTTTTACACTCTATAAAAACTGTCCACTTGTGAAAACTAGTAGGTCCAAAACACACACGATACCTGGATCTATCTGTGTTCAGCAACAGCTAAACAGGATCACAAATTGAGGCAGTATCACTTGTGTGCCTTGAATATTTAGTGACCAATTTGCACAACAAATGCTACATGCATGTTTGCTCCCTTGTTTAATAAGCTGAACAAGCCTGACAGATGTCCGCTTGGAGTTGATTGAGTTTAACTTGTCAGACTCAGCAAAAACAATCCTCAGAAAACAAGCTTTGAAAATATTTACATATGAAGATAGTAAAACTGTAATTGAAATATAAATATGAAGTGCTCAGATATTACTCTAATTGACCTAATATGATTTACTATTAAAATCTTGAACAAAGGTTACCTTTCGAAACCAAAAGGCCTCTTTGAATGTCAACAAGAAGTTGCCCTTGAGGCCTGGTCTGAGGTCAGTTTCACTTACTAAAAAGTGCAGCTTTTCTGTTATTGGCAACCTTTGAACCTGAGGGAGAAGATAATAAAATAATCAAATCTTCTCTCTCTCAGCTGTCTCAATCCTGACTCCATACCACCTGATGTTATCACCTCTGTGAAGAATGCTTAACATCAGTGTCAATTTAACCAAAGAGCTGAAGGTCACAGCAGGAGAGATCATTCAAGGATGTCTCAATTACCTCTAATATCATGTCAATATGAAAGACTTAGACTATTAAGATATTACATCTCTTTCTATTGTACACTAGGGAGCAGTGATGAAGCTATAAATCATTCTTCCTTAGGTATGAATTCAGATTCATTTTTTTGCATGTTTTATCCAAAAACTTCTATACTCTCTTGCATAGAAAGAAATTACATCACTTATATAGAAATATTTTATCAAACTTAGTCAGCCTAAGGAGATAAAGTTGTTCCTGGAGATGTTTTGTAAGTGGTTTTCAAGTACTTAATCTATAATTGGAGTCATAATTATGCAACACAAGCTATTCCCCGGTGTTGAAACAGAGGGCCAAACAAACCAAGACCACTGAAATGATTACCTGTATGTTGCAGTTCTCCAGCACATGGTGTCTTGGGTGCCTTTCCTCTGCGGCAATTAGTGGGAAAAAATCAATGACATGGAAAGCCTGTGGCAATTTGTGATTTAAGGGAGCTCTTTAAAAAGGGTGTCTCAAACTCAAATAGACACTGGCCTGTCTGTGCAGTGAGAAATGAGCCATAAAAAATGTGCATTTTGATTTTTCAGCAAGCTAGTAGGTTTCCAATTAACTTTTCTTTTTTTCATGTAGACATATTTCTGCCTTTGTTTACTGTGCCTGTGAACTGACAAAAAAATTGAAGTAGACTTTTGTCCGGTGAGCTCTTTCATGTGTCCTATTGGAGTCATATTGTCATAGGGCTTCTGATACAGGTGCAGTAAGTCAGCAATAAAAAGTCCACTAACACACAGTGAAGGAGGAAAGGAAGCAAATACGTCTAAATGCAATCTGGCATTAATATGCAAATCAACAAGATCACACAGATCATGCATTACAGTTCAATAGGAAATGATTACAGTTTTACAATTCCCATTAAATGTTAATAAAGTGTTTATAGCCACTGTGGAAATTTTTTCGCAATTGTGCATCTGCCCAGCTGACAGAGTTGTGTAATGGGGCTAGTTTGCATTAACACATCAATACTCATGATGAAAACCCAGGAGAGGAAAGCATATGCAGCAATACTGCCCCATTAAATTTTAATTCTCCGCAGAGGTTCAGTACAAAAGGTTTGTAAACATCCCCACATGTGTGGAGAACAATCTTTTGTTATGTCTAGAATGAGTGAAATATGAATGAGGAGCAGCCACAGCAATAATTTGGGTAAAAGTAGCTTTGTGACTTAAGTACTATACTAGTTTTGCTTAGTTTAATAGTAATTAAAACTACTTGACTTTCTTCCAGATGGCCAGACAAACATTAAGGTTAGTTAAGATGGCTTGTTCAAAAAAGGATACCATTTATAAATGGCATTACTTACTGCAGCGTGTAGTGCAGCATCTTAGACAGCAGGAAAAGGGGATTTGTGCTGTTACACAGTGTCTACACCGGCTGTGTGGTGAAAGCAGCATGATAACAGCAGCAGCAGCTTCAGTTTATTGCGCAGATAACAAGCCTTTACAAGAAGAAAATGCTCAGCAGGCATGTCACGAACGTGTAATGTACAGTCACAGAAAAGAGGAATCTTTTGCTTTGGGTTTTGGCAGAATTATTAAAAACTTTTTTAGAGTTTTGCTAATAAAACTTGTATATGTGTATTGTCATCTTACTGTAGAGGAGCTTCTCAATAGCTCAGTGCTTCATACAGCATATTTTATACAATAAGTTGCATACAAAACAAGACTTTTAACCACACTGAAAACTTAAATGATGTAAGGAAAGGATGTTCAAATAAATTTACGTTTATTAATTTCTTCATTATTCAAATATACATTTAAAAAATTTAATTGAAATAGTAAGTAGTAAGAGAATTTCCCAGTTAAAAAGGGTATATACATAGAACTAATAAGATTCACATAACTGTGATTGATACAAAAAAACACTTTTCCTAATTGTATTTGGAATATATAAATTTGTGTTTGGTAGATTATTTCCTTGTTATAACAATGCTTCTCGGCAATAAATCTTATACTGTTGGAAAGCCTGTTTATTTCCCTTTAAAATGGTGCCATATTTGTAAGGAACCTGCATTTGTGGGATGAGCAGCAGAGCTGAGTATGTGGGTTGCACCCCTGAAAAATTTGCCAAATCTTCTCTGCCAATGCCAAACAGCTTATTCTGCCATTGACTCTTGTTTGGTGTTTGGTGGATTGGATGATTGAAGTTTGAAGAAACAAGACATATTGGCAATTTAACAATTAATTCATTTAACAAACAGGAGCCTCCATAGCGTGTGGAAGAACCATACACAGCCACAACAGCCTGGCACCTCCTCCTCATGCTGGTCACCAGCCTGGTCACACACTGATGTGGGATGGCATCCCATTCTTCAATCAGCATTTGCCACAAGTCAGCCAACATGGTTGTGTTGGTCACTCTGGCACGAACAGCACGCCCAAGCTGATCCCACAAGTGTTCAATGGGGTTGAGGTCAGGACTGACTGTCAGAACTGAAATTTATATGGATTAATAAGGCAAACTTTAATATAACTTGAAATTAAAATTGTAAAAGAATAAACAAAACAGCACATGGTGCACAGGGATTATAAATCACACCCCTCTGGAGGCCATTGTTTTCATGTCTCCTTCCATATGAACTATTATTGATTGGAACATAAACTTTTTTCAAGTGAATTTAGCCTCCAGAACTACATAAAACATGTAATTTAGCGAAAGTTCAGCCTAACTAATCCATTAATTCAACCTGTTATACCTTAGACAGCTTGAGTTATTTTCCCACTATGCTCACTGTACTGAGCAGTGTTGACATTGCATCATCTATAACCCTGTGACTTTCATGAGCACATTTCAGTAGCAAGCTAACCACATTAAAAATGAGCTGGTCCTGCAGTTCTCTAAGTGCTTCTGGTTCTTTCAGCAGACGAGCCTCAAGCTTCCTGGCTGGATGTATGAGTTTTGACATCTTCCATGACTCGGGTCTGGGCTATCAAAATGTCAAGTGTGATGATATTATCTAGAACTGATTTTATTCTGGATATGGAGCCATCAGAGAAGCAAGGGAAATGGAGTATACAACCACATGTAAATATAATCATGTAATCATAGAAATAATATCACTATACTACATAAAGACACCTCAGCAGCTAGTGTAACTGGTGTAAAGGTCCATTATTCTTCTGAAAAAAAATGTTCTTTGAGTTGTCATAATTTTCACAAAAATCGGCCCGCTCTGCCCCATTCATAATTTATTCAGATTTATCCTTCCTCAGTTGTACTCATCATCCTTTTCTCTCCAAAGACCTCATTAGGAACTTCACCTTTACTCATATTACTGAAATGAAACAATTTTACTAAAATGCAGTCTACGTTAATTAAAAAAATACTCAGAGGGACTGCTCCTGGAGTATGCAGTTCACACAGACACACACCACAGTACTCATTTTTCAACATTGTAAAAAGTGTCTTCATATTCAAGTGTTTTATCTCCTGTGGTTCACTTCAGGCTCTGTTCAGGATATTTAATCATGCTATTCTAATTGACAACAAAAAATAAATGATTGGAGCTAACTGATATGAGAAGGGAGTCTGATCATTAAATATTACATAGTGCAATTAGACTTCACCTGCTTGTCTGGTAATTAGAATGATTCAAATTCTGTATTACACAATAAATCAGAGCTGGATCCTCTTTATGGGCCATTTCAATCTTGCACAGGCCTGTTGAGTCATATTGAGTGTTGTATTGGGAAAGCACCCTGCAGCCACAAAAGTGATGCTAATGGTGTTACAGTTTGAGATACAGAGCACAAGTGCTTTATCAAACTTTTTGATGAGTGCATAAATATGGCTGTTTATGGCAAACAGCTTCATAATGTCACCTGCAAAGATCATTTGGAGCCACATTTTCCATTGTCTCTTGTCTATTCTCTCTATTGTTCAACTCTATCTTACCTTATAACCTGCTGGGCTTCTTTTCCTGCAATGTTCATCAAGTATCCAACAACTACAGATGGTCTAAAAGAATAACAATAACTGGCTCTAATATAAAACTGCCCTCTTCTCATCAGAATGTCAGATAATAATGATACATTAACTAGATCAATGCTAACAAAAGTAAGTGCATGACCACAGATGAATGTGCACAGACTCCCCTTTTGTTCTTGGAATATCATCAAAGTCTCTCAGTAGTTTTGAGCCAAACATAAAGCTTGTCCCCCCCAAAGATCAAAGCCCAGCCAAGGCTTTCATGCAGCGCATTGAATTGTGCACATAGTGAGCCACTCGCCTTTTGTTCATGCATGTAAATGGTTGTGATGAAAGGGTGATGTTGTTGCAGACAGGGACCGATCTGAGTCGTGCCGTCTGAACCTGCCTGAACGCGTGGAGCTTTCCCTCTCAAATTCCCCTTCTCTGACTATAAGCTCCTATATCTTCATGGCTCACTAAAATATTAATAAGGCCCGGAGCAATAGCAGTAAGGCCACAAAAACACATACACAGGCGTCACATGTGAGTGCACCCACATTGTTCAGAGCATGGGACTTGTATAATTTAGTGGTTCAGTGCTTTTGATATGTGGAGCACTGAGCCTCAGTCACAGACTTCCTCCCCAGGGATAGTAAAGGAAACTGCAGAGCACTATAACCCTGCTGCTGCTGCTCATTGTACACAAAACACGTGAAATTGAAAATATGATTGCTGTCATTCAAACAAAAGACTGAGTTCACTGACTGCCCGGAATCACTGGGTATTGCTTGGATGTACAATACATCGTCTGATGTTACAGTTTTATGCACTGGCCAGTAATTATTTCAGTTACCACAAAGGAGCCTGTCTGCAGTAACAAAGACAGATGTCAGCAACCAGTCATGTAGGCACAAACAGCACCAGGCAAGAGAGCTGATTTTTAGAGCATGATACCCAATTTGCTCGCAGCTGTTGCTGTTTCTGGGCTCATGATTTCCAAGACATGATTGAATTTGAATGTGCCATACATAAAGGTCATTCCTTGGTGTGTAAACAGCATATATAAAATGTTTATCATCATGTATTTTTTAGCATCTACAGAGACCCATACATTTTTGTTTGTTTTGAGGAGTGAGACATTTAAAATCCACGCCCATTTTCAAAAGTCTCCAAGAGTTGTGTTTTTCCTGTGCCTGAATTTTTAAAAAATGCACTGGAGAAGAACAAATTGATGTTCACAAGGAAGAAAGAAGGAAAAAAATCATGCAAAGTGCCAAAAAGAAGATGCCAGCAGTTGTCAGTTTCAATGTTCTGAGCTGTGCTGAGCTGAGTCTACTAAGTTTGAGCTCTGTCGCTGCACATGTCAGCTCATCCCAATCCAGGGTTTGTTATGAAGGAAGCAGCAGCAGTCGCAGATTAGAACACTGTTTGTGCACAGCCTAGTTTCATTGAAAGCAGCGAATGGGAGGGGAAGAAGGCGTCTCTATTTGACAGTTTGAAATCAAGATCAGATTACTGTTCTTACACTCCCCTGTTATCACAAATGCACTAAAATTCATTTTTCATGTTTCTCTGCAGCTGTTTTTTTTAGACTATTCCCATTTACATAATACTCCCTGTCAGAGTAGCTAGTTATATCACTGGAACAGTGAATGAAGTTGAACAAAAACAGAAAAAAAAGCTGCACATACAATACCGTCCATGTCACTTGGGTGTTAACCACAACAACTATTGATCCAGGTCTCCATTAACTAGTTTTCCTCTACTGCTGCTGAAGTGCAGCAGCCCCATGGGAGACTACTGTACATGGGAAGGCTGGATGAATTACTAAGGAACAAACTGGGTTCAAATCTGACTCAGGGATACTGTACATGTCTACTTATACTTTAATATATGAAACATTAGCCTACATTAAATCCTTTAAGCAAACATAAAATGTAGGGCACCGTTGCAGAGTATACAGAGACATTACATAACTTTAGAATGAAAGGGGAAGAAAAGAAGCTTATTTTGACCACAGGGTGCAATTTTTTGAACACATCTGCAATCTAGTGCAATCCAATACAGTAAACCTGCAATGAACAGGACTCCAGAAGCTTATAAGGAGGAGATTCATAATTAAGGTTTGATTCATGAGTTGATTCAACATAATTACTTTAAATTATCACGTTTTTCAAAAGCAGAACAACAGCAGCACGAATACAGCACTGAGATTAATCAACTTCTCGCTGACACAGAATAAAAAATAAAGAAATAATAAAAGAAACCTGCATCATAAATCTTCACAAAGTAGTTTTGCAGGGTATCGGATTGCGTGAGAGTGCACGAATCTTCGTGATGTTGTGTCCACCCCCCACAGCTACGTGTGTACACTCAGGCATCTCATAGCATTAAACACAAACACGCCACACAGACTGTTAATTCGTCGTGAATCTGTTTCAACTATCACCTGAATGAGCTGTGACACCAACTGGATTACTGACTCGCTTTCCGCAAAATGTCGACATTGGGCATGCGTCAAATTTCCAAGATCACCTTCTTTTCAGGTCTAATGAGTCATGACATTAACAGAGCCTAAAGCCTTCCTCCCACGCTTCTCCAGCCCACTCCTCTCCCCTTATTTGAGGCGCTCCTCTCCTCCAGCCTTCAGAGCAGCAGGAGCAGCTCCCAGTCAGCGCAGCTCTCTCCTGCCGCTGCGGAGCGACGGGAGTTTTAAACCTTTTTTGCAGGATATACCTTCATCTCGCCAAGATGAGGCTTCTTTTTGTTATTGTTGCGGCTCTGTTGACAGGTAGGTGCCAGAGAGATGGTTTTCTTCTAGCGTGCAGAATGCTGTAACTTAGTGAGATCAGTTCAGCACCACGGACAGAGACAACAGCAACTCTTCCACTTTCATGCATGCAACCCGTTTTCTTTTTGCAATTTGAATTCTAACATGAATACTTTTTATTTAATGCAGAAAATCTAGCGCTTCCAGTGGGAAAGGAAGGGCAGAGAGAAGATGTGGTATGTTTGTTTTTTTTTTTTAAATGCAATTCTAATGATAGTTTACTATAAAGAAATAACAATGCACAAATTGATATCCGATTAAGAGTAGAAAGCTGCATATTTAGTTTATTTGATTGTTGCAGGTAACAAGATGTTTGGTTGAAGTCTTGTCCAAAGCTCTCTCTAAACCGGACTCACAGCTGGATCAGGAATGCAAAGACATTCTCCAAGCAGGTTTGTAACATAAGCCAAACTAGTTTTGTTTTTTTCTGATTTGGATATTATTTAATGCTCAGTCAGCCTAAATCATTCAAAGAGAAAAGTATATGGAGCTGGGAAACTGGCATGTTGATGCAGCACTCTTAAACTGTCAAGTTGCTGAGACACTGAGATGGTAGATTCAAAAGGATTCAAAAAAAAAAAAATACTGTATCACAGAATATCTTGGCAACCGACTTGTGACATAAATAGAGATATTAAGATTAGCATGTTCACAGTTCACATTCATGACACTTCTCTACAGATGAGATGAAATATATTCATGAGTGTTCTTGTCTTCTAACACATAGTGCAGGTTTTTAATTGAACATAAATATTAAACAAAACAGTCACTAAATCATCTGGGATTTGATCTAAGGGCTGAAATCAAATGATACATCACTCACAACTGGCCCCTAAGAGCTATACTAAGTGGATATTTGCACTTCTTTTGATCTACCTTTTGTTCTGTCATAGGGGTTAAACATGCCCCACTGGACAAGAAGAGCGGAGAGGGGAAAGAAGAAGTGGTCAAAGGTCACGCAGAGGAGCCTGAGGCAAAGGGCGCAGATGTGAAAGACATCGAGGCGCTTCTGAAATCTGTGGAGGCAAAGAGAGATGAAATCCCCGAAGACGAGCGCAGTCAGGAATCCTGGAGTCTGGGTGATGAGAAGGAGAAGAGACATGGGAACGAGGAGGAGGATGAGCGGGAGAAGAGGAACAGCTGGAGGCCTGGAAGATACCACCAAAAGAAACACAAACGTGGAGAGGAAGAAGAGGACGGCGAGCGCAGTCAGGAGAGTTGGGGGTTAGAAAAGAGATCAGATGAAGAGGGTGATGAGAGATCAAAGAGTAACTGGAGACCTGGGAAACACCACCACCAAACAAGACACAGACGAGATGAGGAACCTTTAGGAGAAGAGAGGGAGGAGCCAGAAGAAGAGCGCAGCCAAGAGTACTGGGATGTAGACAAAAGGCATGGAAATGAAGATGAAGAGGAGAGATACAAGCGCATATGGAAACCCACCCATCGCTACCACCACAAGAAAAAGCTCCACAAACGTGGCGATGAAGCATCTGAGGAAGAGGAAGACGACGATCGAAGCCAGGAATCTTGGGGTCTTGATGATCAGAGAGACAAGAGGGAATGGAGGACTAGAAGGCCCCACCAGAGGAGACACAAACGTGACGAAGAGCTCTCAGAGGAAGCCAGGGAAGAACCCGATGAAGAGCGCAGCCAGGAATCTTGGGGTCTTGATGGGGAGAGAGGAAAGAGAGACTGGAGGCCTGGCAGGTTCCACCAGAGGAGACACAAACGTGATGAAGAGCTCTCAGAGGAAGCTAGGGAAGAGCCCGATGAAGAGCGCAGCCAGGAATACTGGGATTTTGACACCGGAAGAGACAAGCGGGACTGGAGGCCTGGCAGGTTCCACCAGAGGAGACACAAACGTGATGAAGAGCTCTCAGAGGAAGCCAGGGAAGAGCCCGATGAAGAGCGCAGCCAGGAGTACTGGGATTTTGACACCGGAAGAGACAAGCGGGACTGGAGGCCTGGCAGGTTCCACCAGAGGAGACACAAACGTGACGAAGAGCTCTCAGAGGACGAGAGAGAAGAGCCGGACGGGGATCGCAGCCAGGAGTACTGGGGTTTCGACAAAAGACACGGAACAGACGAGGAAGAAATAGAAAAACGTATATGGAAACCAACACACCGATACCACCATAAGAAGAAATTTCACAAGCGTGGCGGAGGATCATCAGAAGAAGAGGAAGAACAGAGGAATGATTCAGATGATTTGGAGGAAGACAGGGACGAAGCTCTGAGGTACTTCTATCTTTCTTTAAATCTAACTTCTACTATTTAATTCAGCAAGTATTCTGTATCCTGGAGCACAAAACATTGCAGAGTCCAGTAATAGCAGTCACCAATCAATAGGGAAGAAATGAGCCCCTTGAGCATGTGTACATGTGACATGAAAACTACTGGGAGTACAGCGTCTAATTGAGGTTGTTTTTCAGGTATCTTGCAGAGAAGCGCAATCCATGGATTTACAGAGGCTTCTACCATCCTGCCTGGTTTAAAAGGGATTCAGAAGACCACACTGCAACCTCAAACAAGGTAGGCATGACGTGATGAAACCTAATTTTACGCTAATTTAAAATAATGTATCGTATTTTGATTTTACTGTTAATAACCAGTACGGATTTGATTGTCAGATTATTATTTTGGCCTACATTATACAGTTCAGACATTCTGCTTTTAATGTGTGCAGATGACCGAACTGGCCAAGTTGCTGAACTATAAAATAAACCAGCTGGCCAACCAGTCTCATCAAGAGGAGCCAAAGAGAAGCACACATCAGAGAGCACTTACCCCGCAGGAGGTAAAAACTGCATTCACTAACGGCGAAGAAAAAAAGCTTTATGACTGATTTGAGGATATATTTGCTGTCACGTCCACTTTCTCAAACCTTAAACTAGACCACTGAACTCAAATTCAAAGAAATACACTATGTTACCCAACAGTACATGCTGTAATTCATGATAAAACATAGAACCTTCGACAGCACTATTTAACAGCCAGGGTTCAAGCAAAAAACAGGCAATTTAAAAATATTATATATCATACACTGTATATATCGCCTATATTTCTTTCTGTAGGCGTGTCAATAAACAAATTTCCAACTTATATTCAGCTGACCTATTAAAGCCATGAAGCACATCAAGTACTTCCTACACGCTGTTTCACTGGGAGAGAAAGAAGTCGTGCTCATTATGGAAATCTCCAGTCTGCATGGAGATGTTAGGGTTTAGCCTTCAGAACCACAGAGCATCAGTAAATATGCATCTGTGCAAATGCACATCAGAAACTGTCCCTCATGAGCATGTCTCGTATTCATGAAGGCTCAATGTAACCAGTATATTCATGGACAGTGATTTCCTCTTCAACTCTGGCATACTTACAGGAACAAAACAGTGCAACAGCGTTCTTCTTTGCAGCGTCTCTTTTCAGCACTTGTTCTCTCAGCTTGTTTGTCTGCTTTTTCCATGTCCCCTCTCCACACCAGTGTTTTATGACTGCTGCAGCAATCACGTTAAGACCCTCATAATTATAACCTCCCAGAGCAATCTGGGGAAGTCATAATATCGCCATTAAAGAGAGCGATGGCCTGTGGAGATCCCCCTACGTTGTCACATACTTAAAAGCAGATAAAATCAGGAGGAAGAGGAGGCATAGTGATTTATTAGTTCTAGCACAACAACTCTAGGGATAATAAGAAAATATTTAACCTAAATGACCAATTATGCATATTGTGCAAATTTTGGAACAGGCAAGGGAAAACAAGGATAGTTTATGATCATTTAATCCAGATTTATACTCCAAAAAAACACTGACTGTTCAGATGTCATCACAACAATTGATGGTATTTAGTTGCTGATGTGTAAATACTCATTGTTTTTCAGGAAAAAGAGCTGGAAAACCTGGTGGCAATGGACATGGAGCTGCAGAAAATTGCTGCCAAGTTGCATGACAACAATGAATAAAACAGGATGGACAACATTTTAAGACACCATCAACTATCAGTGGATAAAAACTGCTGTCTTACTGTATGTCTACCAATTTAGTGTGCTTACAGTGTTAGAAAAGGGCAAAAAAGTCCATAAAAAAAACCTGGAGCCTTGCCAAAAACATTTTATGAACATGTTTATCATTGTATTAGTGATATTTTGATGTTATCAAATTAACCAGCATGGGAATGGTTTTGATGTTTATATATAGTAAAGAGAAAATATTGAAATAATATATCTAAGACAAATGATTCAAATAATTGTGTTCTGAAGAGTTTGTTCAGTTTGCACTCAATAAAAGGAGTTATTCTGGGACCAAACAAATATCTCTCAAATTATTTCTTGATCATTTAAAAAAAAAATCTTCACACATCATGCTCTTTAGTACTATTTTTTTAATTCTGTGCAGATACAGATGCAGCCCACAGTGATGCTGCATTAGCAACTGGTGTGTAACAAATGGCACTTTCTGCAGAGGGATAACAAAATAAAATAGTAGCCAATCTAGAAGCTGGAGAGCATTAACAACAAAATAATATTGTTTATACACCTGGTTTCAAGGCATGAGACACAAACCTGTCAGTTATTCTCAACACACAAAGGATTATTTCAGCAGTTCCTTACGTAACACATACACTGAACTCAGACAGCCTAAACTGGCTTTTAGATTACTCCTCAGCATTACGCCTTCATCTGCACCGATCTGAATATACGGGAGAGACGGGAGAAAGTGTTCTGATGAATGCAAACCAGACAATCCGTCTCCCATACTCCACATGTGTCAAATCAGTTCAGCAGAAAGGGAAGTCAATGCTGGAGGGAATCCCTATAGGCCATTGGTAATGTGCCCTTAAAGATTTGATGCTTCTGCATTTGTTTATTCTACAGTGTCTGTCAGTTTCAGTCTCTTTGGTGCTGGTTCCTCGGTTCTCCGGGGGCCTGCAGGTTTGGAGTGGTCCGTGGCAACCGTTGTCCCTGAGAGGAGGTAACCCCCACCCCCACTCATCAGTAGCACAGGATGCGTCCTGTTAGGCAACACCTAGGGACACAACACAGACATACAGTCAGGAGACATTAATTCTACAGGAAGGGCACGGGGAAACGCTTTGGTCCTGAGGGGGAAGGGCTCTTTGCCGATTCATTCAAGTATGCAAACACGTTTGCAGTTGCTGCTTGGTACATATAATTCTGAGAGAAGGAGAAAAGTAGGGTAGACACTGAGAGAAAACACTGGAAGAGTCTCAACCAGCACTACTTGAGAGCCATAACAAATATCTGATCGCAAAGAACTGATGCTGCCAAAAGCAGAATATTGCTATCACAGATTGAGCTGAGGCCTGAGGTGCAACACAAGCTGTAAACAACACTGACATATTATCGTCTTGGCGAACATGTTAGAAAACAGTGGTTTATTTACACATCCAGCAAATACAGAGAAAGATTAACACTTATTTGGAGCCGTGTTTGTGTCTACCTACTGAATGTAATTCCAATATTCACTCTAGTTTTAGCTGTTTTTCTCTTCACCAGCTCCTGATGGAAATATCTGTCTCCTTAGCTGCCAAATGCTCCACTATGTTCACCAGTTGGCTGCTGGTCTGCTATTTGATACAGGGCAGGTAGCGTACAATGAGTCTACTGCTGCCTGAGATGTCCAAAAAATAAATCAAAAACAGTGAGGCTGTGGGCCGTGAAACCAAACACCAAAAAGAGCTGAAATGATCCATTTCATATTACACATGGTCATTTGATCCATATTAATTAGAGCAGCTTCAACAATACAACTCAGAAAAGATGACTGTTTAAAGTTTACCTGGTAATGTCTGAGCCAAGTGTCTGTGAGTCTGAGGTTGATGGTACCGCCGTGTTCCCTGAGTTTCGTGTAGCACTCAATAAGAGGCTGCAAAAATGGAGAGGGAAGAGATGGAAAGGAGGCATTAAGAGAGGGGACTGCAGAGTCAACGAGTCGAGTAATCTCTTTCAGCAACATAAGCACAACAGAGGTAACAAGTGAAGGTACGTGATAGGCATTGTAACTCCGGTGACTGGGATGTCCGCTGCAGTAAAGTAATAAGGATATTTCCCGCTGGAACTCTAAGCACTAAAAACCTGTGTGCAGCGACAGCTAATGAGAAATCCATCTAAGATAGCTAATTATCCTCAGTCAGTAGGGGACATCAACAGTGTTGTTGTGGTTCATGTAAATATCACTACTCATGATGCTCTTACCTCTTTGTATTGGGAGTACACTACAAAAGGCCTGGAGGGGGAGAGGAATTTCAGCAGGCCCATCAGGACTGGACAGGGGTGAAACCGACTGGCTATGACCAACCTGCAAGTGGGAAACAAAACAGATGATCTAGCAAACTTGTCTGGTATGAAAAACACTGTCAACAGTACACTTTGTTAATGGAAGTGTGTAGGTAGGCAATATCGTAATTTAGCTTATCGGTGCCGTTATGTGACTTGTGACCAGAAGGCTTAGAAATTTAGCACCCTTTGAAGACATTCATCTCGTATTTTATGTAGCTGGATGAGAGTCAGTAAAAGAGGTTGATTTAGGACAGACAGGGAAATTGTGCTCTGTGGTGGTGTTTATGATACAGCTGCTATGATATAGTGGAGACCAAGATGAAAAATCAATAAGCTAACCAGATCAATACTTGTACTTTTGACTCGGATGTCAGCCTCACAACACTTCATCCATCAATCATTAAGAGGCTATAAAGCAACTTCTTCATTTCATATGACAGGAAACTGCAAAGCAATCACTTTGTTCACCTTGTAAGGGCACAATGTGCCAATCATTGGGTTTGAGCTCAGAAGGCGGCAAATGATTTATTAAGACTTTTATGGAAAGCTGAACAATGTTCAGACACAGATGATTTAATCATTCATCAGCTTTTTAATCACTGTAGATATATTTTAATTGCGGTTGTTCATTACATGGTATGATTCAGAACTGATAAAGCAGGGGTGGGAGAGAAAGAGGCTGATGCTGAACAGACTAGAACAGTGCACAGGATAAGAGATGTGTAAGCAGGAGCTAAATCAGACACCAACCCGTCTGCATTTCTGCCCTCCAGCAGGGCAGCAGCCGCTGCCAGCTTCTTCCGCTTCTCTTCCAGCTTCACCTTTTTTTCCTGAGCCTAAAAAAACCCCAAAAAACAATGAAGTCAGGACATCGATTCTCTCCTAGATTTCGGTTTGATATTTCTATTTGTACTATCTTCAAATAAAATTATAACTTTGTATTTTGATAATATTCTGACTTTCAAAAGTGTAATTTCTGTTATACAGTTTCATATTAACATATTATCTTGTTCCTGTTAATTACATATAAAAAGACTTCCGAAGGATGTCTTAAGTGAGGTTAGTAAATATCAGACATACTTTGGCTTCTTTGCGTCTCTCCTTCTCCTCTTTTTCCTGGTCCTGGCCATCGTCGGTGCCAGTGTTTGTCTCCATGCTCTGTTCCTCTGGACTGCCCTGCTGCTCTGACTCAGGCTGGGTTTCTCCCTCCTCAGTGGCCAAGTTGGACTGCTTTGAATCTGTAATGTTGGAGGAGATAATCTATGTCAGAGGCATTTCTAAATTAAGTGACTTAATTATTTAGTCTATAAATAGAGGAGGGTCCAAAAGTCTGAGACCACTAGTCAAGATACTTCTATTTTGCATTTGTTTCAAATGTAATACTATTTTTTTTCTCATTACAAATGATAATATCAGCTTAACAATTTGAGTGAAAGGTTGAATCTTTGAAAAATGTACATGAATTTCAGAATATCTTCATATTGTCTACCTTTTGCTTTAATGACAGCATGTGCTTGAGCTGGCATGGACTGATGACCCATGTTATCCCAGCATGATTTGACAATCAAGAGCTTCTTGTAATGTCACAGAATGCTTGGTGTGCCTCCATAAATATTCAATGAGATCGAGTTCAGGTGACTGTGGAGGAAAGTCAGGACTCCTTGGTCTTAAAGTAGTTCTTGCAAAACTTTGAGTTGTTTGTGGTCATTATCCTGCTGCAGTATGAATCCTTCTCCACAGAGATGCGAACCAGAGGCTATAGCATGTCTGAAGAATTGGAGTGTTAGTTCTCCTTGGTCAGGGTGTAGTCAATTCGGTGCAGGTGTGCAACTCCAGAGTAGGCAAAACACCCTCAGGCTTGAATATTTTCACCACCATGTTTCACTGTGGGTTTGATACACTGCAGTATCATTCTCCTTCCTGTTTATCTCCTTACATGCACCCTTCTGTTACTGACATAAATCTCAAACTAGGATTCATCAGTAAATGGCACTTTTTCCCCAGTCATCCACTGTGATATGCTGGTATTTCTTATCCCACCCCAAGCGTTTGGCCTTGTTTCCCCTTCCGAGAAGTGGTTTAGAAACTGTTACTCGTCCTCTGAGACCACAACAAAACAGCCTTCCTTTGACAGAACTTTTGCTGATTGGAGTCTTGCGTTCCTTACTTATCTATTTAAATTCTGTATCTTTGATGAAGTTGCTTTTCTATCCCTCAGGGAACTAAGCTTGATGTATTGATCTTCTGATGGTGTGGTCACTTTTGGACTGCCTGATTGTGCTTTGGATACCACTGATGCAGTGTCTGCAAAGAATTTCAGAGTTCCATGCACTGCCCTCTTAGAAACCTTTTAGTCTAGACACAATTTGATGCTGAGAAAGCCCCTCTTTGCTTAGAATAACAATTTGACTTGACACTTGCCATGTTTTCCACTATCACAATGCTACTTATTTAGCAATGATTTGCTGGAAACTTGAGGCACAACCATATTTATAACAGATGAACACTGGCTGCAAGGTAGCTATTTGATCTACTAGGTAGTAGATCAAATCCAGTGTGTGTCATCTGAACACATGCTTCAATGGAAGGGGTATAACTCGAGGAAATCTGACCTTTTGTACTAAGGAGTTAAGTTGGTCAATGCCACAAATTTGCTAAAATTTGATTGCTGACCTAGAAATAGTGTATAATCTTAAACATTACTTCTTCGTTCTACATGTTATGACTTCCTGTGTTTTTTAAATGTTTCTGAATCCTCAAACTTTCTGATTATTTCCAGGTTTACGTGAAAATATGAGAGATTTTCCTACCAGCACTACTGGTGTCTTTGGCAGTGGTGTCCAGTGTGCCTGCCAGCAGAGCGTTGACATGGCAGATGGGAAAGTCGTGCAGCATATTGTGAAAATGCGCAGGGAAGCCAAAGCTCTCAACACCCGCCCGAACTGGCCCACCTCCTGGGTACATTTGGATTACTGAGCCGTAGCCTGGATGAGGAGGTAGGAGAGACTAATTATACAAACAGACGGAGAGGCTTTTTTTCAGAAAGGACAAAAAGACACTGTATGAAAAAAAAGGGATAAAGAACTTTGTTTAAATACATGAACACTGCAGATCAGTTCACAGATTGACCTTACCTCCCATTCTCTCCATGACAGATCCCAGCACGAGGCCAGCGCAAGTCTCAAACACCAAAACTTTGCTGCCAGCGTGGATGTTAGCCAGAGTCAGCATCTGGGAGAGCGTGTCATACCGCAGGTGGCTGCATCACACAAAAACACATACGTCATATAATCATCTCTTTCTGCTGCACGAAGACAGTCTTTCACACATACTGTTAATCCATGTGCTGACTCACCAGATCTTCCCTGGTTCTCGGCCATGGTACATCATAGCCAGGATGCGACAGGACGGTTTTAGAATAGTCACGATATTTTCATACCTGCAACAGCACAAGACGGGAATAACAAATCACATTGAATAAAGCATGCTATATTATTTCAGGCACAAAACTAATTGTGGGTGTATCACTGGAAGTGACTCACTTCTTCTTTTTCTTCTTGATGTACTTATCTTGGGCATACTCAGTCTTATCTTTGAATGTCGAGCTGTTATCTATTAGCTGCTGAATGATTTCCTGTGAAGTACAAACACATATTATTCATTTAACACTTACACATTAAATACTACATCGCCAACTAGTCTCTCTTCTGTCACATCTCAGCATTTAATGAGATTATCTAAAGGATGAGGCTCCAATGAAAAGACAAAAAACAAACAATGCATCTCAAAATACGTTTTTAATAACTTCCCTACCCTGTCTGTGGCACTCAGCCCCAAATCCATTTATTCCAACTTTAAAAGTGAACCTTAAAAAATGGTCACAATTATGTTGCTTTATTTTTGCAACATAATTGTTGCAAAAAAACAACCTAATTTCAAAAACAGCTACGCACTGTAAATTTTATCAAACGTTTTTCACACAGGGGTAAACAGTGCATTTGCACCAATGAAAGGGGCCTGGTAATACCGCCACAACAGGGCCCTAAGTCACTCGCCAGACCATTCTTCTCTGTAGTTCCCCAGTGGTGGAACAAGTTACCAAACCCTCTCCATCTTTAAGAAAAAGCT
Source organism: Thunnus albacares (assembly GCF_914725855.1). Taxonomy (NCBI): domain Eukaryota; kingdom Metazoa; phylum Chordata; class Actinopteri; order Scombriformes; family Scombridae; genus Thunnus; species Thunnus albacares. The sequence continues at coordinate 19,099,820 of NC_058121.1, read as the reverse complement.
AAAGAACTTAACACCTCCACACCTAATGGACTTATAATTTTTTTTTTTTTTTAAATTGTTATCCACTTCTATGCACTACCTGTTGGCACCTCTGTCCTATGAGACCTGAACTTAGCTTTATGGCACTTACTTGCAATATTCTCTCCTGACTAGATGTGTCTGTCATTTCGGATAAAAGTGAAATGAAATTGTAACATTGTTGGGATCTATTTTCAGCTGCGGATTATTACCCATTTGGTGCTTTTGACAGTATTTATGGCACCATGGCATGACAGTGTCTGTGGTATTGACTCAAAATAAACTACAGTGGCTGTGTTCACTGTAATGAAGAAAAACGTCTCTCAGTGTAAGAGTGTGGCTAATTGGTGTTTTTTTTTCCAAATATAATTTTTGGACAACAATGGAGCACTGTGGCACAGTACAGTAAGATGTATGTGTTAGGATGATCAATTCATTGTTGATTTTGGTCTTATCATGGGATTTGATTACAATAAGTAAAATGCAGAATATTATCAGTAAGTTTACAGCATTAACCCAACACAAGGCACTACTGCTCTACTTCCCCACTCATATATGTAATTGCAAGGGTTGCTGATGTACCTGACCCTTCAGACCTTGCTCTTTGAGCGTCTCGATGTCATCCCTGGTTAGTTTCTGTGATTTCCCATCATCTACAATGTTTCTGTTGTCTGTGCCTGCCTCCTTGGCATCTGTAAAGAACAAAAGGAAAAGAGTTATCAGAATGAAAAAGTAAATATTCCTTTAAATTTTCATAAATGCAGCTTAACAAGAACATATACAGATGTGAGTGATGTATGGTTTTGAGCAGCGGGCTACACACCTGAGGAGCTCTCTGTGTTCTTGGGCGTTTGAGGCTGCAGATTCCCTCCAGACACAATCTCAAACGTAGTACTGTACAGCTGTCCCACTGCATTGTCCAGGAAGAACCACTGCTTCTCAAAAATCACCTTCCTGTGAGTTCACATCAAACAAAAATCAATGGACAGGCCTCATCATAGCCATCAATGAGGTATACCACACATAAATGTTGGAATACATAATTAGCCTTTCTAAGAGCTTTATTAATGTTTCTCAAGCAGTGAGAGAAGGTGAAATCAATTAGTAATTTCAAAATGTATCACTAGTGACATGCTTAGGTTTAGCTACCCCAGTTTGTTGCTCTCATATAACAATAATAATAATGATAACTGAGGCTAAGGTTTACTTATTTAAAAGGCGTATTTTTTATAGTATTTGACTTACTTTCTCGTTTGAATTTGCACAGCTTTAAAGATATCTCCACGTTTCAACACAACGTAGTCGCCCTCTTTAATTCTGTACTGGGACTCTTCGTCTCCGTTATCCGCCATAATAGGGCAGATAAACCAGCTCGCTAGTCGACTGCGAGATAACTGTCACCTTTAGCAAAGTACACAAGAGTCGCCGTTAACAAGGCACGGTTCAAGAAAAGGCACTTAACCTCCCTGAAGTAAAAGCAAAACACGGTAAGTCACTATTTCCACGTGTTAGCTTGCATTTCCGTAGCTTCCCGGTACGACTAAACGAAAGCAGATCGGAGACGGCGGCGTGCGTCAACGTATTCGTCTGTGATTGGCTGGAAGGGGCGGCGCTGAGCTTTCTAGCCAGTAGCAGCGAAGTGCGATTATTCGGGTATAAGTGTAGATTTCAGAGTAGTCGATACACATAGACTTCAATTGAATCCAATTCTCGAAATGTACCATCTTTACAGAAGGGAGGGGGCGCTAAGAACGGAGAGTTGAGCTTTCCAAACGGGAGAAAAGGGTTTTACTGAGATGTAACTAGTTGTCTATTGTTATAACCATGGATGTGAGGAGTGGTGGATATCCCAGGTTTGCCATTTACATGACTTAATCATGGTAAACATGTCAACATGTCAACTTAGTAAAGAGAAGATAGGACCATACAGCACTCCTTTTAAATCTAAAGTCATACTAAACAGTACAAGTAGTAAGTTTCATTATTTGTGTCTTTGAAACTGATATATTGTATATATTATATATGGTATCTGAGAGGACAAATTTTCCAAATATGTTTTTCTTACTGTACTGTTACTCTTACTGTACAATTAATATACCAAATAAATGAAATATATTGCAAAGTATACCAATTATTTCATATTTTAAAAAATATAACAAAGTCCAGTTTACATGCAAGTCAGGTTAGATGAAGCATCAATATTTGTCAAGACTTGCTTTTAGATTCTTGCATGATACATTTCTGAGAAATATGTCGAATGTAAACTGGATTTTGTGTCAATGAATACACTTAACTTCCTATCTATCAACATGGGAGCCGATACTGCCGAATTGCGTTTCAGTTAATGGTTTGTAGGGTGGCAGGTGTGCACCCAGCCTGGGTGGGTGCATATAATGTGCCTTTCTGAGGCTGCAATCTGGTGTTTTCTAACTGCTTTTAAACAGTGTGCCAACTCCACCTGCCCATTACTAGTGTATCACAGTGTGGCAGTTGAAACAGCAAAAGAGAGCATCTTGCACTGCACAAGAAATTATGTAATAAGTTGGTCAAATTGAAATAAATGATGCAACCTGAGAGACATAGTTACTAACTAGCAAGTCTCAACTAAGACAAAGTCGTTGTGTCCAAACTTAGTAGGTCAGTTATAGTTTTAAGTTGGTGTGAAGTTTTGTCAGCATTTTCATTGTGGGGTCAATGTGTCAAATGTTGTGACCAGTCTATGGTCGTGACTGCTATTCAGTACAGGGCAATGAGTACCCTAAAGTAATTCAGTTTAAACAGTATTTACAGATATTATGCCATGAGATTATAAATACGAAGGCTCAGTCACCATAAAGAGTTGAAAAAGCAGTAATTAAAGCACCAGAATTGCAGCTGATCTGGAGGTTTCTAAGAACTAAGAATATCTTGAGGTATTTTCTGAAAGCAGGTTGTAAGTTGCATAATTTATGAAGTCCTTCATTAATCCAAGACATCCTCAAAGGTGCTGTATAAGGTATATAAGGCAGAATAGGAATTCTATACAGTAGCAGTAAAGTATAACATTTCCATGTCACATTAACATGAACATAAATGTAAAATAAACAAACTGTAATATTTACCATGAATCGTGTTTGTCAAGCATAGAATATTTTTGAAATTACATTTCATCCTTGCGAGAAACAAAGCTCATTTCTTTAAAGTTACATTTTTTTACCTTCAGTATTAAAACCCAGTGCTCTTTGTGTTTCAGCAGATGAACAAATGTTAGACAAGTTGTGAAATATAAAAAAACCCTTTAATTTTTTAACTCAGAATTCACTATTCACTCTTACAACATTGTAAGATGCATGTAAATAAAAGACAGAAATATTATAAGACGCACTGGCTTATGTTTTAGCTCATTCTTGGCCTCCAGTAAGTTTATGGAACAGTTCGTCATCTAGCGTCTCGTTCTGGTCTTTAGATCGTGTGGAGAGGAAGATGTAACCGCCAATGAACTCATGGACCACCTTGCAGTCACAGCTCAAACAGCAGAAGGCTATTGTCACATTCTGGTCAAACTCTATGGTCACCTGAAATAAGACACAATAGATAATAAACAAAAACTGTTTTGACTACTCATTCCTTTTCCAATCCACCCCGATACCCAAACAAAGAAGAAGGAGAAGACAGCTGACATCATAACATATAGCACAATAATCCCACACCTGTCTTATCTCCCAGTTGACGTTCCACTGCTTCATATTGGCGAACCTCCACGTAGTGACAGGCAGGCCAGAGGACATGTCAAGACGAATCAGACGATTGTATGAGATCCCAAGAATCTCATCTTTCTTACTGCCCTTAAATCTGGAGCACATAAAAAGAGAACCCCTCAAATTATCATTCATGAATAATATGCAGATGTTGAAGTAAGTCACCAGTTGTATGTTTATTATACCTAAATATATGCACCGTACCTAACAATGTAGTAGTTGATACCAAACTCTGGGAGTGACTGCCAGGCCTGGATGAAGCGCATCTTGGCCTCCATTAGGGACAACCGTGCTATGTTCTGATGGGCCTCCAGGATTCGTGCTGTCAGCTTGAAAAAAATCACCAGAGGCAGATTTAGTAAATATATTAAGTGATGTAACGCTGATGCTGTTGGCAATGTCAAGTATGTTGCACGTAGCTTTTCAACAGACCTGTTTGGTCTTGTGCTTCTTGGCGTAGCGTGGGGAAACAAAACACTCAGCATTCATGTCCATAGCGTCAAGGTCGGGAGCTGCATGGCCAGGAGGGGGCGCCAGGCTCTTCATTTGCAAGAACGACTGGATGTTCTTCACTTCTGACTTGTAGGAGCTGTAGGCCATTGTCTTGCCTTTGGAGGCTAGGATACATGCTGCTTTCCACTTGGCATATTGTGTTTCCTGCAGCAGAATGAAATCACAGTGCAATAACAAATTAGCCTTATGCTTATATATGCACAACCTGCAGGAAAATGAAAAAGAGGTTAACACAGGAAAAGAAAATCATAAGCATGCAGATGAGTGTGGCCTTACATTGTCACATCGGATGTACACCTCGTTCATCCCATCAGCAACTGGCAGGAGGAGCTTGATGCCAAACTTCTTGTCTGTGACGTTGACATCGGGGACTACCTCACAGCCTGTCAAATGAACAGGAGGAAAATATCCTGACTTTAGCATTAGAGGCACTGCAGCAAGATACAGTAGATCTGCTGGTATTACCACAGAAAAAAGCTATTATTGTGGTTGTAGCTTAAACGAGAATACGACTGAATTTAGATGCTAGTTTGGACAATGGTAGTCAACACTGAATGCTTTTTCCTAATGATCAATAACACGAGGGAGCAGTTTGTCTCACCCATTATCTACAGTATTATGTTTAATATTTGCATATGCACCTCCATATCTAAATTGTACATTTATATAACATTTCATTTATTACAAAGTATTTCTAGACTTTGTAGAGAATGGCTCATGCTCACTGGGCTGCCCAAAGTCATAATTACACATCATGGGAATGCTTAAATTGAATGTTATTCATCAATAATACAGCACACAATAAACACTGTTTTTCACATCATTCCCTTCCCCTGACCTCGAAGGTGAAACTGCTCTATGGGTTCTCCGTTGGAGGTCTCCTTGTTCTTGTAGTAGGAGATGGTGGTATCCTTGAATACAAACCAGTACTCTTTGTAAGGCCGGAGTGTCAGTCTTTTTGGTCTGAGTTAAGACAGAAAAAAAGAAGAGAAAAAAAATCATTGTTTTTGCTCGCAATACAGTCTGTGATCTTATCTGAGTATAAGCCAGGCGACTAGGGGGGTTATGAGGCAAATTCAAAAAATAGCACAGGCTACATATTCAGAGTGTGAGCTGCTCAACACAAGAATATTTTGCCTTCTCAGGTTGTCTCTTTTGATTAAATATCAGCTGGCCTAGAGGCCATCGTAAGATAAAAGCAAAATCAGACAAAAAGTATAAATGCTTCTCCCCTGTCCACTAAATCATCTTCAAACTTATCTTGCAAACCACTACATTAGGCAAAGATTTCAAGGACCAAAAAAAAGACAGGTATTTTTGAGATTTTTACATCAGTAATTGACAATGGCATCTTCTGACTTAATATAATAGATACAGTATAATGAATAAAGGTGGGTTTACCTAAACAGCCGGAGGGAATCTGCCAGCTCTGGAATGTCTGTAATGTCTTCCTAGAGGGGGGACAAACAACTGTCAATTATCTTATGTCCTCTTGTGACATCACCATGTTGAGACATGCAATCAGCGGAGGCCTACCTATCAACTCCGGCTTAAAAAACAGGTGTTCTACTGTAACAGACCTGAAAACATTAAAATTACAGTCAATATTCAGTCCAAAAAAATGTTTACCAGAATTCTGTCTGTGTGTCCACCTTCAAGTGTCACCTCAAGGTTGGATAGGGCGGCCTCTACTTCATCTATTTCTGGTTCGTTGGAGTGGTCCAGTGGCTCATTTGACATTGTCAGTTTACAAATGTGATACTGGAAAAAAAAAAAAAAAGTTTTTACTCCTGATATGAAAACTCTGAACTTAATTTCCTAATAACAATGATCTAACATTTAGTTTTGCAAGTATAAGTTATTATGATGTTCTCCGACATGACTTAAGAGGTTATGCAAGCATGGCATGAGTCAGAGTAAGGTTTGAGCAGATCCCTGTGTGCCAGCCATTGCACCAATGTGTAGGTGAGTGCAATACTAATCTCCTTTTGAATCACTGTGATTTCTGAATCACTGTCCCAATGGTTGCAAAATAACAGATGAACGGATCAGAAATGGGCTGAAACTTTCCAGCCATTATCATTAATTCCTTATAGCAAATATAGCAGAATGGGGAGCTTGAATTCTTACATTACTACTTTTCCCGCTACTCAGTTTCGCTCCCTATACTTCTCTTTCTATGCCTCCGCCTGTACCTCCCATCCTCCCTCTCCATGGGGATTTTCCTCATGTCTTGACACGTCCTCATACGGATTTAAACACCAAGCCTGCTCGCCTGGATGGATAATATTCTGAGTTTCCAGACACACATAGTGTATACTTAAAGCTAATTTGGTCCACATTACTGTTCCCCCAGAGAATTGTGGTTCATGATTACAAGCCAGTTTGAATCAGGATTTTTATAATTAGCACCATAAGCAAGTTTACTTCTGAAATATAAAAATGCTTGCAAGTGTTTAGCTTTCATCACCATGTGTATTATCTGTGAATATATATCTGTCATCAGTTTTACAGTGCTAAAGGTCGAGGTTTTAGCAGTTCTCCAGTTATACCAGTACATTTATAATGGACTTTGTAGAGTTATTATTAGGTGATACAGTGGGATAGTGGTTAGCCCTGACAGAGCAAAGCAGGAAGGTCTTAGTGAAGGGAACTAGCTTCTGCCAGTGCCATGTTTCCATCTGAAATACAAACAGCACCTTATAACCCTTTTATAACTGCGATGGGTTCATGTTCACCTGCAGTGAAGCAAACATCAGCATTTCTTCCTCAGTGCAATCTATCTCCTCCAGCAGGACGGACCAGCGAGCCTGTTCATACAGCTGGGTTATCCTGACAGCATCATACTAAAAAACAAAAACATGAGTCCACATACACTCAAATTTAGTTCAACAGCTTCAAACCAGGACTGCAGTTATTTATTTTTTTTGTCAAGGACAAATTTTGGGTGTCTTACTTTAGGGTTGAGGTCAAAGAAGACATTGTACTTAAAGCGTAGCAATAGCTTGTCCTCATCTTGAATGTCTTGTTCCATAAGAGAACGAGATGAGTCCAACCACCTGTAAATCACAACCAATCAGATGAGCTGTGGATAGAAATATCATCCAAAATGTATAACACTGCCAGTTATGAATCAAACTATCATTGAAAGGTTCCAGTGAAAAGTTCATTTAAACATTTCATCTACCCTGCATTGTTGATTGCTTTGTCCACCAGCGAGAGTGGCTGGTATATCTTGGCCAGCTCAGCAGGTGGCAAGTTGGGCAGGCATTCAGCTAAAGGGTTTTCTCCAAACCAAAGGCTCGTGGCAGACACTGGCATCCCGTTCTCTGGGTCGTAGGTTGCCGTCATGGTCTTACTGTACATTGCGCCTTGTTTGAGGATAATTAAATGAATTAAAATAGAGTTTCCCAAAAAATGCTAAGATTCAGCATATCTTCATATTAACAGGGAATTTTAAGGAATTTGATGCGGAAAGGCATTTCGATTCCAGATCAGCTCCCTGTCAAATAGCATAGGAGGTGTCAGAGTTTGAAAAGACAACTCTTACAACTCTCACATGAGAAGTTTGACAGAAAAGTTAAGGCTCATGAAAACAAAATACAGCTCCAAGTTATAACTTGACATTAAAGAAGGCAGATATCAAAGGTCTTAATTAGAGTTAATGCTGGTGTGGTATCTGTACTGGATGTTCACAGGGCAAAGAAGTGCGGCTGTGGTTGTATGCGTGTGTGAGCGTGCACAAAAGAGTGTGTTAGGGAAATCCTTAAGAACATGGCAGGATACTGAACAATTCTTTCTGATCTCACTGATGAAAACTGTGGCCTGTCAAATCTCAGCAGTACGATTCATAGATGTTCCTCATTTCTGCTCCTCCTGCTCCAGCAAAAGTAACTCCTATCCAGTCTTAATGGGTATCATATCATAATGGGTAAGTTCAAACACTCAGTCAGCCCACAATTCAGTCCAGTAGACCAGAATCTTTAAAAACAAAACAAATCAGAAATAAGCCAACATGAAGAGGGAAATATTATGCAGTCATGTATTTAAAAAAATAAATAAATAAAAAAAAATATATGTATATAATTCAAATGTGCTGTGAGATAAATTTTAGATCATATTGTCAAGCCCAAAGCATTTCTGTCATGCCTCCCTTAAAAAAAGCAATAAATACATGCATAAATAAATCTCGCTAAACTTAACATTGATAGCCTTGCTAGCATCAAAGTACTTTGTTGTTCCCAAATGAATTAGATTCATAGAACTTTTTCACAGCAGACATTTTGACTTGTCATAGCAGGAAAAGCACAGGTGGAACTAATAACCATAATGATGGCTCAGTTCCAGCAATTAATGCAATGTAAACTGTGATTTGAGAGCTCAGGTGTATCAGTTTATCTAACAAGATAAACTGATACACTTGTGCTCTTAGTACTGATATGAATTTTTAATCATGTTGCGCTTCATATGTTGCATCTTTTTCTTATGACCGTTTGAGTATTAGCCTGAATCTTTTCAGAAATGCTGCAGATTGCTTTTGACACAGTATTAGGTGCTGCTGTGCTGTGATTTTTTTTAAAGCCATATTAAGAAACAGCCATGTATTTCACAGTACCTGATCCTCCGGGTAAATCGATGTCCCAGATGTCATTGTGTGCCGAGTTCTTGTCTTTCTTCTTCTTCTTCTTGGAGGGATCATCTGGAGGCTTTAGCAGGGACAGTTCCTCTGGCCTCCTGATGTCTGGGATGGAACGAAGAGGAGAAAGTGTGAGGGATCAGGAAAGATATATCAAGGTTATTTCTGTATAAGACATAAAATCATAACAAAAGCAACAAGGGCAGAGGGGCACTTTAATCAAATAGAACAGAAGACACTTACTGAGTATTTGACAGATCTCTGTCACCGTCTTGAAGACAACGCAGGAGAAGCTGACAGTCATTTTGATGGTTTTCATATTGGGGAGCTGCAACAAAAGGGGTTTGTGCTGGGGTGTGTAGCGCAGGTCAGCGTCCGCCTGTGTAACAAAACAATTTTAAATCATATGAACTACACTTGCAGCATCCATGTATTTATACTCTCTCCTTCCCTATTGTGCTGGTGATCTTGTAACCTTGTCTGGGTGTAGAGCAACTTCCCCTGTCACTTTATGCTAGTTTTTTTCACATTTGGTATCATGCTGGAATGATTTGTGAAATGTATGCACAGAGGGAAAATGTAGTATGAAGAGACGCATGTGTTGCCTACATTACACATGCAATGTAGGTAATGGTCACCTACAATAGAAGTAAGCTTATTTTCAAGGGGAATTCGGACACATTAAAATACTTGTGTCTATTTAAACCCAACCCACAACTATGTGTTTTCTTCATATGAGGAAATTGGCTACAGTACATCAACACTGGCTGAACCACTACTTTAAATAGTAACTGCATTGCTCTAATTTTGTCTCCCTAATTGGTCCGCACAAAGAAGTTGGTTTCTTTGTTAACAGTGAGATCTTAACCAGAATTTTAAAGAAAAAATGTTCGGGCTAGAACAATGCCTGGCTGTACGACTTGCATTTGAATGATAGACTGAACAGATGTTTCTGGCTGGGCTGAAGAGGTTAATAAAAAACAGGGTATGATTTTATGTAGCACCTTGCAAGGGTGGCATACACAATTAGCCAGAATTTAACACTGAATTTAATTATTACGGCTTTGACTGGAGAATTCTACTGTGCCATGGGTATTCAAATAGTTTTCCATCTTTCTATGAATACATTTCATGGGGAATTTTGTATGTTTTGGGAGTTGAAATGTTCAATTTGGCATCCATAATACCTGAACTCCATATTTGTCCAAGGTCCAGTGGGTCTTCAGCAGCCAGCATTTTCTCTGTTCCCACCACAGGGCATGGTCTGACCAGTCCTGAGGGGCTTCTGCAGACAGACAGATTAAGTAAAACATATTACTACTATATTACTGTCACATAGCAAGTTTGAAGAGTAGTACACACCCCAAAGTTATTGCACACATTTACACGTCAAGTTTTCTTGAGGTGGAGCTCTGTCTTTTATTCTTCATACAACTACTGTTGCTAACAACGCAAACTTCCTGTACCCACTGTGTGGGTGGATGTGCATGATTAAAGTGTGGTCTTATGAGTCTAACTGCCATCATAGTCTGAGATCTGTCTGTTGATGACAAAATACTTAGTCATCTATTATATCCCTTGTTCCTTAAACCACCTTGCCGCCTTGATATTAATTCTCTCTTGCTTCCAGGGCATTGTATCAGATTAGACTCTGAACTTTGGCCCCTAGAGCAAACTAAGGCATTGTGGTAAAACATTGGCGCTGCAGTGTAGAAAAATGTAGGGCAAACAAGGGTGTGGCTTGACTGAATTACAGACCTGGCAGTGCAGCAGAGGGAGATCTAAGCATAAAACAAAGGATTAAAGATTTTTTTTTTTTTTTACCAGGTAATCAAACCAAAATGGACTCCTTTAAATGTAAGCTTTAGAGTTTTGGTGCCTTTCTCGAGGGTACTTCAACGAGTGGATACAGGCTGTAGATTGGCTGCACAAGGATAGATTTTTACTTACTGATCTTCTCCACCAGTTTAAGCATGAGGCCTCCAATGTGCAAATCACCCTTCACTCTCAGTTTAAATCTCATGGACTCATCCCCGTCTTTTTGATCCACATGCACGGACAGCTCCCATGATGTGTCTCCATATTCTGCAGCTGTGATCATGGCCCTGTCATCAAAAGACAGAGGTGAGGCAGTGGATAGATCACAAAACTAGGTTTAGATATCCCCATCAACAAAGGAACACCACAAGGAATATTGGAAAGAAAAACCTACTGCTGTCTCTAATTAGATCCATGGTGGGGGAATCCCACTAAAATATGTAGATTCCTTTCTTGCTTTCCTTTGTTTTGAAGATTAGGAAACATCTGGGATTAAAGCATGAGTCAGTAGATTAAGTGTTTCTCTACATCCCGTGGGAACATCCAAATTAACATGGCCAGCAGTTAATAAACACAGATCTCTAAATGTTTCTTGTCTTAACTGGCCACCAATGGAAATGATTTTCACGCTGCTTCTTCTGCAGTATCTCTGCAATGATACTGCAGCCCCCTAAGTACTCCTCTCAGCCAATTCATTTATAAATAAGATATCAGCGAACACACAGGCTGGCAGATTCACTGGCTGGTGCCACCAGGAAAAAGAGATGAGGCTGCAGAGCAAACGGTAAACACAGCAGAAACGACACAGCTGTAGAGCTAACAGAGAGCGAGGCACAAGTATGGTGGTGGATTGTTGCATTTTCATTTTGACAAAGACTTAAAGACATCAGGCAGGTGGGAAAGGATAGAGGAGGGGAAGAGGAGAAGGAGGAGGAGGAGGAGGAGAGGGGTGGTAGCTGTGGAATGTGTGACGAGCAGGGACACGAATCTGGTGCAGGAGAGACCACGCAAAACAACAATCTCCACATACTGCACCAATCTCCCTTCATTCAGATCTGAAAAATTGGCAAACAAAACGATGCAAACTCATTCACGCACATTAGTCTAGACCCGAGTTATTACAGAAATACTGGTTGCATCTGTCTCATTTGTCATGGGTAACACAGTGGAAGAGTATATGCTGTGTGAAGCAGTGTTGCCAGGAGGCTAGGTTTAATGAACACACTCTGCTCTCTTTGTGCTGCTCCCTCCCTATGCAGCTGTAGGGTGCAGTTAAAAGTTTCAGCTTGCGTGTCTGCTGAGGGAAGAAGGCTTGTTGAGATGTGTCAGAGTGTGATGATTTGACTCACAAATTATTACAAAATAATACCATAAAAATGTTAGAAGGAGCAGTGATGTAATTTGGGGCTCATCATAATCCAAACAGCCATCAGCATACAGAAAAGTCCAATATAGGCCTCTTAAAAATGCTTTACAGAGGTCTGATATTCTAAATCCTTAAAAGTTATGTGAACCACGTTAAGGAGGCTTTAATCTAAATCTAAACCTGTTAAAGTTCAAAATCCATTCAAACCTGAATTAAAGGAGTGGACTTTCAAGAAGGCAAGCAGGACTGGGAAAAGACCGAAATACAACAACCCCAATACAATACCCTTCTTTACAAACCAACTGCACAAACAAGAGACATAATGGCCAAAAGCACAATACATAAATAAATTAATAATTCATACCAAGGCGAATGGTCAGAAACATCAAACTGACAGTGACACTGCTGGTCGCAATCACCATAAAAGCCTTATCTCTTGACCCCACGATGTGATTCCAGCTTTTTATGATTTTATGATTATGCTCTTATCACAGAAAGGCTATAAAATCTAACACGACTGAATCATCGCTGAATCATTATATGATGTGTTTTTTCCCCGCCAAGGACACGAAAATCCTGCTTTTAAAAACAAAACAAAAAAAAAAAAAAAAAAAAAAAAAACCCAGCTGATAAAACTAACGTTAATGTTTTTCCCGCCGCAATTTCGTAGAAGTCAAGAAACCACTTTTACCTTGATTGAAAGTTTCCTGTCGGTGAGTATTCCTAGAAACTTGTGAAGTAAAAACGGATAAGGAATAAGGCTCCTTTAGGAGTTGAACACGCCCCGTTCAGACAGGTAAGTCAGAGAGGAGGAGATCATCAGAGGGAACAACTGTTGAGCAAAGGTGGGGCTGTGTTCACACAGTTGTAAATTTTTCGGGGTATAATAAATTTCACTCTGTGGTAATGAGCAACGTTACCTCAAAATCAGCTAACATCAACATACACAATGTTTGCTTTGTGTTAATGATTTTACTCCCTTGTTATACTGTGTTATTGGCAACATAACAATGAAATAAGCTAATACACTTTGGAAAACATTGAGCATAGCTGAAACAAAAATATTTGTGTATTAGTCTTCTTTACATTATAAATTAACCAAAATTTAAAAAGGGGACAAAAAGAAAATAGCAGTTAGCAACAGTTTAGTTGGCCTAAATTAAAATTTTCCTTTAAAGGACCATTGTGTAGGTTTTACTGGTATCTAGTGGTGAGGTTGCAGACAAGCCCCCAGGAATAGTGCCAGGCTGTGAACATAGACTGTATAAAAATACTGGACGTAGCTACTGTGATGTCGCCCATTGGTTTGAGGCCTTGAGTTCTGCATTTTGACCGTCACTATCTTGGATTTTTGAAGCCAGACGTGACTATACTTGGACGAGAGGGTTGAGCTGACCCTAACTAGCTGCCAACTTGGTTGGAACAGTGCATTAAAAATTTATGGTTAAGTGTGATAATGCTAATGCTAGTGCTAATTTTCGCTAGCGAAAAACGGGCTTAAGACCATTAAAATAAAATGGACTTACCGGGAAAAACTGAACACCTGACTCCTTAGTGCGTCTTTTAGTACAAACAAACACTGAACAAGACCAAAATGTTACAATTAACTTTCATGAACTGAAAACACACTAACAATAACAACGGCTAAGGCTACGCCTATACTACAAAGAGGTCAGAAGATGAAAAGAAGTAAAATCATCGAGAGATAAGATAAAAACGGTGGTAAAAACAGCAAGACCATAAAAATAAGTTTTGAGTTGCTTCAACAGAATAAAATATCAACAGAGGATACTTGTCTAATATGTGGTGGGAGTTTGTTTTAGATCTTTGTTGCATAGCTGCAAAAAGCTGACTCACCATACTTTTTGCATTGTATTTGTGGTACATTTAACAACAGCGTTAACAAGTAAAAGAATTTTAAAATCTATCCTCAATGTTACAGGTAGCCAATGCAATGATGCTAATACTGGTGTAATATGTTCCCTTTTCTTAGTTTTGGTTAAAATTCTTGCTGCTGAATTTTGAACGCGTTGCAGCCAATCAATGGTTTTATTTGACAAACTAGCATAAAGTGCATTACAATAATCTAAGCATGAAAAAACAAAAGCATGAGTGAGTTTCTTGGCATCTTCCAAAGTATGGTAGGGTCTGACTCTTGCAATATTTCTTAAATGATAGAAAGCTATTTTTGTAACGTTGTGGATATGACTTCTAAAATTCAATTCAGAGTCGAGGATAACACCAAAGTTTTTCACTTCTGGTTTAATTACAGCATCATGTGATGCTATTTCGCCCAAAAAGACTTTTTCCCTTGGACTTACGTTGTGAAAGAGACGTCTGTAAATCAGAGGATTTTTTTTTTGAGCATCACAACCCCCGCGAAATGACTCACCTCAGAATTTGATCCGTTTGGTCTGATCACATTTCAAAAGTCTAGAAGAGCCACGCAATTTCATTGTTTTATCCCCATTCAAGTTAACTGGGGGGCTAAACTGGAAGTAGCTGGCTTGGCTGGCAAACGGCACTAGTGCGCTTGTTCTATGTGCCCTACAGATGTGGAAACAATGCAGAAGAAGTTGAACTTTTTTGGCTTCATGAATGGGGCCCCATCTCCAACGCTGTATCCAGTTCTCTGTATACATCCATGGTTGCAGATGCAACCAACTGATATCCCCTCCCCTCCCCCTTCCCCCTTCCAAGTGTGTTGGAGAACCTACAGTGGCCACGAAATTCACAAAAAACACAAAAGGCCCTTTCTAGAGCCAGCATTTGGTTTGTCTGTTCTGGCTCCATGGAAGGGGACCCGCTCCCTCTGTAGATATAAAGGGCTGATTCTAAGGTAAAACAACGATTCATATTTCAGGTGATTATACACTAATTAAAACATACTTGAATATTATATTCCACTTCTGCCAATAGATCCCCATAAATCCTACACACTGGCTCTTTAACACCTATGTTTATATTTTATTGATTACGGCTTGTGATGTGAAAATACCAATTCAACTGAACTGAACCAAATAGGTGAGATACATTTGATTTAAACCTTTGATTGGTTGATTATGACTGGCTAATCACAGATTAATGGACTGATACCAGACTAGATGTGTGAATACATGTTTATGCAAGTGTGCAGTGTTTGGTCAATTAGGTTAGTTTATTAGTTTATTTAACTGGGGCCATGCACAACACAGCCATGCACAATGTTTAGACACAAGGGCCAGTCCACCAATATTATGAATAATTGTAAGCTTATTAGTCATAGGGAGTACCACTCAGCCTGTGGAAACAGTTGTGTGAGCCACTTGTTTCTGTGGCAATGACATGAGTTTTATATAAAAGTTTTAAATAAAAATAATCATGGTGAAGTGTAGGATTCAGCAGGTTTTGAGCTTGACCTATAGGGACTAAAAGCCAGGATATCTCAGCCTGTGCTACTTTGATTTTTATCATTCTTTTTTCAAATATGTCCTTACAAGTCCCCCAATAAATTGGGGACTTGCACTAATAAATTGCTGGCATACCCCTATAAGAAATTAACACACAATCCCTAATTATACATGCAGCAAATAAGTGACAATCATATAGAGCAGTTGCTCTGTATGTCAAAATACAAAGTTAAAATCTTTACCTTTAATCTTGACCAATCATCACAAACTCGAAGGGCTTAAAAGTATAGGTGATGTGAAAATATCATATCAGGGCTGTTTCTCCAGTTGAAGTGGATTTAAAGAAACAATCCCACAACGTGATGAATAATAACTTACTGGTATACTGGAAGGTGAGCAGATGAATCAGCCCACCTTCCTTAATGCCCACATCTCTCCCAATGAGTAAATCAAGATGAATCATCAGAGTTTGTCTTCTCCACATGGTAATATTGCCAACTTAAGAAACTACAATAACACATCAATTAAACTGATAGCTAGCATTTTTTTTTTACCTTTTGTTTTTACCATTTTTGAACAGATGGTGTTATGCTGACAACCAGCTGAGTTATAGCCAGTTTTGTAACTTTTAATATGTAGGTGTTTTTTCATGATGTGGGCTTCTTCTGTTACAGTCATTTACTTGGTCATAAAGTGAGCCCATGTGTGAAGCCTGCCACCCCCTGGTTTCTTTTCATAAGAACACACACTATGTGTTTATCTTGGTTGGTACTTGAGCAAAACACATAGTATGAACACTAGATAAGGTCCTCATGTATTTAAATGGAAAAGATAAATGAGATTAAGTCCCAAACGGGGTAATAAGGCAGCTTGAGCACAGATTGACAACACATAAAACAAAAAAAATAATGGGTTACATTTAAAAATAAATGTCTCAATTATGAAAAAATGACAATGACAAATGACATCATCAACATTAAGTTTACTGAAAATGCAACTTTTCTGTCATAATTTGACATTTAGCTGGGTATCTGATGCCTAAATTACATGCAAATTACTTTCTCCTGCATGATTTCATTTTCCTGTGCACCCCTCCACCAGGTGTGCATTAGACAACACTCAATTTCACCTCCAAATTATAGAAAAACAAAGAATAGACAGAGGAAAAAAGATGAAAAATTAGTTTATCGTGCTTTAAATGTCCATAATAGGGCACACAAAAATTCTGTCATTTGAGTCTTAGTGGACGTAGACATTTTTAGTTGTTTAGTCATTTGTATGGTTTGTCAAGAGGCATGTAACTGGAAAATGATAGTCATATCTCTAGCATCGCAGTTATATTCACAAATATGCTTTGTTCTGTAAGAGTTCATTCTGCATGACTGAATTCATCTGCAGAGAGACATTAATAAACAACTTGACATCATTCAGTTAAACTGGATGATTGATTAGTAGAGGCGGTCCTATGACTATTAATGGACAGATATTTTCTTTCATCCAGGACAACCTCACACAATATATTAATAAAGTTCTGTTGCTGCCACATAGTGGCGCCATTACACCATACCAGAGTTGGAGGAGAGAAAGACCCTAAATTTGTGAGCCAGATTTGAGAGAAAGGTGCTTCATGTCTTTGGGTTAGAAATGGACTACTGTTTACTTTAACTCAGTGTTTTGTTTTTGTTTTGTTTTTTTTTAACATGTGTGTATTTTATGGCATGGGCTGAACCATACAGCTGCCATCTTGGGCAAATTCTAGTCTATTAACTGGAAAAAGATCATTATTCCCTTTATTGCATGATATTTTTCTTAAAGGAAGATAACAGGAGCTGACAATTGCCACTCTAGTTATTACAGCATGAAAATTACCAAAGTAATACCAATGAAATAGTTTTGAGTAACTCTCAGTTTATGTCATATCACTTGCTGCTCTGGCTTTCTAGGTCGTGATTAGCAAACCATACCAGAAAAAAATACCACAAACCATCTCAGGTATCTTAAGCAGTGTCTCATTTTTGATTTGATGATTTCATATTTTATTGTTCAAGTGGGGAAATTGTCTTTTTATTTGTCCCATCCAGGGAAGACAGATGTCAGATTCAGCTGCACAAGAACGGCTCCAGACTTGGTAAGTATTCAAGGACACTTCAGCATGGTGGGAGTTTGCCAGCACAAGGTTTTAAACCTTGGTGCTGCAGCTGAAGGACAGTTTCTCTTGACCACTTGACCATTTTGACCACACCCTACAGATTAAATGAAGCAAACATGCCTGTGAGTCTATCTAAGCTCTCTGTTCCAGCTGAGTGTTTAGCAGTGGCCCATGAGGACATCTTGAGCCCTTGTGTAAGAGAGGAAATGTAAATTCCATGACAAAAACAAACAAATAAACCCTGAGCCTCATAAACTGTGTCATTGGTGGACAGGCACATGGAAAATAACATCATTTGGACCTGTCAGGCCTGGATAGAGTACAGACAAAGTAACACCATGTCCATGTCATCATGACACCTGTGGCTCTAAAGGCAACATGGTAAACACAGTGCAAGCTAAAGGAAAGGACAAATATCAACTTAGCTTCACTACAGTGCCTGGGAGAATGATAAAATGCAGTCTTCAGAGTGATGAGGAGAGAGAGAAGGAAAATTTTTGGACTGTGGTTTTAGACACAATAAATTACATCTACTGCCTGAAGCTGGTCTGAACCTACTTGGAAGCGGGTGGGAAACAACATCTGTAGAAGCCTTCGCCGGCTTTCTGTATTTATGGAAAGAGAAACCTCCCGGTGACCTGGGAACACGCTTACCCAATTAGCAGCCTCGCCGACGGATCAAATGGAAGTGAAAACATTCACTGCCGTGACGGAGACGCATCACAATGACCCATTCATGCTGCTGAGCCCCATGATTTGGGGGGTGGGGTGGGGTGGGGGGGTTGTTCTTCTAGGGATGTATTGGGGAGGTGGGATAAGCATGAGGGGGTAACGAATGCAACAAGAAACTAACTTACCTCACCACCTTCTTTGACGTGTCGATGGAGGCCTCATTCATGACTTAATATGGGTTCGGAGGTAAACACTGTTCAAAGGTGTTGTTTTCATAAGGTTACCAACCACTGCTCACCTCGGCGTTCCGCATCCCCTTCACCTCAGCCCCTGCATCCCCTTGGACGCTCCCACCCCTGCAACCCAACACAACCACTGGTCTTATCCTGTGGGACTAGAGCTGAGGGGGTCAGGAGGCCTGAGAAACAGCACTGGAAGAGAGGCTCTTGACAGCACAGGACTCTGGGGAACAAAAGCTACACTGCCTCATGGCTTGCAAAGTGTTACAGCTCTGATTTGTTTTTCTCTCTTTGAGGCAGCCAAATTCATGTCTTTGTTCTTTTTCTTTCTTTATTGATGTGAATTGATTTTTTTTAAAAGCCACTGACCTCAGCTATCATGAAATTCCACACTTTTTCCTGTTTGAATATGAAAAAATAAAACTGAAGATAAGATAACAGGCAGCTAGCAGCTAATGTATTTTACAAATGGTGTGAAATTCTGTCCTGTTGTGGGTCAGGCAAGTGTGTGATGGTCAACAGAGGATTTATGTCTTAGAGCAGGTTGACTAAATATGGTCTATGTGTTGATAAAAGTGGCTGTATTTGCCTAAATATTTCATACCTCTCCTCAGATAGACTTTGTAATCCTTGCACTGCAGTGAAGGCTCTGTATAAAAGGCTCTTTTATTTCTAAAATGAATTGTTTATTTATATGGGTGGAGCCATAGGTGCTTCAGTAAATGGCGTCTTACGTCCTCGCTTGTGGATATTTCCATTGAAGCTTATAAAAATGTTACTAAGCCAAGGCCAATGCTATAAAAATTCAAAATACTGAAAAACGTTTTTAAGAAAGTGAAAAAGAAGTGAGAACACTCAGCAAAAGTTCATGCATTTTCAATTACATTTGAACTTTCCATATGACACAGCCAAGAGTGATATCCTTTTTTTTTGTTCACCTTTTCTTGCATGGAAACATCTGATAGAAATAAAACTTTTCATGATGTCAGGTCAGATAGCCATAAATACAGGTTGTCAGCACAGTGTGACCCTCACATCTAGAGTAGAGGCTGCTCTGAACCGTGGTTTGGAACAGGATATCACATGTTTAAATATTGCACTTCTTTCTGAAAAGTGGCTACTGTAAAACAACTTCCATTACAGAGTATTGCTTTACCTGTCACTGGCAGTATTTCATCCTTTTCCTGCCCAGAAGCATAAAAGATATAGATGAACACAGCCATATGGATAGATGGTGATCATTCACCTCAGGCAGAGACTGTGCTAGTCCAGAATTGAAAGAAAGACAGATAGATGGCTTTTCTTCACAAATTGGGTTCACTGTCCTTTTTGTTGGCAGAATTCATGTTGGAATGCTGTTGTTTATATCTGACTGTCTAACCTTCTTTGTCAGTTTCAGCAGGTGTGCAAGAAAGTTTGAAGCAGCTGACATTTTTGTTCCTGAGTGAATATCAAATGTGTTGAATAAAGCCATATGCAACACTCTGACTTTTATTAGGTTTGTCAGAGCACATAGAGACACAGTGGGAACATTGCCCATATTCTGTTGAAGATAAAAGAACACCTTTTCTTGCAGGTCCTGAATGCAGAGGATGTTGGGTAATATAGCCATATGTGCACGGAAGCGTTTAGATGTTGTCCCGCCACGTCCTGTGCCGCAGAGTGACATGGAAGAAACAACCCTTGACACTGGCCTTAAAGTTACAGGTAAGAGGAAGCAGGGCGTGTTCCTTTCCTCCCCACATCAATTTGCCAACTGGTTGTGAATGGGTGCCATTTTGAAACATGCAAATGTAGGTAGCCTCTGCCTGTATCAGCTGATGCAGGTTAGTGTTGTTTTTGGCCAGGCCTTAAAGGCCCGAGGGGAGAAAGACGTACTGAGAGTTAGAAAAGGTCGCATAAACTCTAGCGGGATTACTTTACCAACACTTTCCATGGCTGAGATCCTGTGAATGGATCCATTGTGGGGTGGGTCTCTGCTCGCGGAAAGCAAACCCTGTCAGGATCCAGTTCATTAGCACCTAGTTTACTGTTTGAAGTTAGTTATTTATCCGGTGACTAAAGGGGAACCCCGTTCAGACATATGTAAGCGTGTGTGTGTGTGTGTGTGTGCGCGCGCGCACACGAGTATCCATGCGCAGGCATGTAATGTGTACTTGTACAAATGTACAGTACTCATAGGATCTACAGGGGGTTTCCAGAGCAAATTGCTCAAGAGCAAATAAAACTTTCCATGGTGCAATAAAATGTATGGGGAACGAACAGGAGGGACATTGGTGCAGCTCTGAAGGTGGGAAACAACCTTGAGAAATTGTTGAAAAAATATATACATAAGGGTTTGATATGTATATGTTCTGACAGCCACTGACCTTGACTCTGTAAATAAAAACTAGTATCACAAGAATAGGAAGTTAGAAATGTTAAACAAAATACTATATATATATGTTACATTGTTATATTTTCTGGAGGCACTTTTTCCTGAAAAATGAACAATGAGTGTGCATTACATGATGTAGGCTGTTGAATATGGATAGGAATTAATGTTAGTAAACAGTGCTTGAAATACTGTTTACTTGTGGAATAACACTGAAGCAGCAGTAGTCCGTCCTCCTCTGAGTTATTCCACTGTCTTTAAATCATGTGTGTGCCTGTGTGTGTTTTCTCTTCTATTCTCTTTTCTTTTGTGATCTGTTTGTTCTTTGGAAGGCGTCCCTATCCCTCTGGTCAGACAAAAGTGCCGCGTTGAGCAAAACCTCCACTCCACTTTTATGGTCTGTGTGGGCCGTCCTATTTGTACATGCTTAGAGCAAATTAGACCAGCAGCTGCGCATGGCTGTCCCATTCCATGTTGGCTTTTCATGATAAAAATATGCTTCGGTAAACCTCGCAGCTTGGATCCAGAAATATGTGGCCCGTTTCTTCTGGCACTGACACCTCTTCATATTTACAATCAGCACTTCCCCTTTCCGGCATAAAAAGAGAAAGACAGAATAGAGGGGTGGGAGTAAATCAAGGGGGTGGAGAGAGAGAGGGAGAGAGAGAGACAGAGAGAGAGAGAGAGAGAAGGGCAGAAAGAAACAGAGGGACCACCTATGCAGATGTTTTCCACATGTAGAAGCAAAACAAGCTGCAGCAAGATGAGTATGAGGAGAGGGAAGAGAGAAGGCTGCACCTGTTATGGGGTGATGATCTGCCCATGGGTGACATCAGTCCTCGTAATGTGTCATGCTCCTTGAGTCATTAACCAACTAGAGGCCAGTTATGGTTCTTTGTGCGCATATCATAATAATGTGTTCCCACTTTGCATTGAGGTAGTTTGGGAATTTAAAGAAAAAAGATAGTATTGCATATCTGTAAAGCAGAGTGATTAAATTAAATAGATTAAATTCATTAAATTAGTGATTAAAGTGTCCAAAATGAACAATTATTCTATAAAACAAGATTGTAAGCTACAAAATAACTTGTTTGCCAGTTTGATTATATAAAGTGCCAGTAGGTTTTTTAAAAAAAAAATATGATTAGACTTTGCAAACATTCCCACATGTTTATTTACTTTTTCATCTCCCAAAGGAAAATAGTAAAACCTTAAAACTAAAGCAAAAGGCTTCTTTGTGATAGTATTTACTTAAATATTCAGTTTAAAAAAATATATCTATTTATTTCAAAAATATTCAACTAAATTGAAACCTTAGCCGTGTCAAACTCAACACGACACATTCTGAAATGAGGTTTACTTTACTTTTTAATATTTAAATCAATATCACACACCTGCCTGATTTCCATCGATCAGTCAAGTCTCCCTTTATGTCTTGGGACAGTTGGGCAAAGTGCTAGGTAAATATGATTTCTGACAGTATGACAGGAATACGGAATAGTCCCGACTCAGAATTGAGTTCTTAGGCTAATCATCCATGATTACAGCCTTGGAAGCCAAAACACACTCCATGTGAAAGAGGTTGTTTTCATCTGCATGCTGCAGCAGCACGGCTGGCTGACAGAGTTACCTATTCTCCCGAGGGCTCTCACTCTCCTTCTGCCTCTATTGGACTGGGCCGCAGCAGGTCTCGTAGCCCCCGGGGACTGTCCTGGGAGACCTGGACAACATTGGCAGCAGGCGGCTTAGCGGTGTCATTTCGCCGTGGTAAGCTATGGACAAAAGCATCTCTTGTTGTCGCAAGCTGTTTGTGGTGCTGCTTTCCCAGCCCTGTGGAAAGGAAAGGACAGCCAGTGACCAATGCCAAACAAACCTGCTCCAGCTCACCTGTGCAGTGAATGTGGAACCGAGTGACCCAGATCTGGATGGAAACCATTGCAAATATTTCCCAGCAAGGTCTGTGGAAGAAGCATTTAGCTGGGCCTCTCAGCTGGGAATTTAACTAACTGTAAATGATTCTGACTCCCTCCAGTTTGTGTCATCTGTTCCTAAGAAGTAGTAAACAGTCGGTTTACCATCAAACCATCCAGCACGTAGCTCTGTACGATGCAAGGTGTGGACTGAAGTGTAATAAAACTTCAATGTCTAGGAAAACTGTATGTTTATCTTGTCACTTGGTGAATAATTTATTGCATAACAGAACAAGTAGTGAGAACAACAGTGTGATTAGAAGCAGAGTTGTTGTCGATGAGCAGTGAATCTGTTTATTGCCTTGTCTGTGCAGTGCTGCTGGCAAGGCAAACCTCTTTTGACCAAACTACAGCTCAGTTTAGAAGTGTAAGCCATGCTGCAAATATTTGGCTTGGCCATGGAAATTGAATTATATTGGCACAGAAAGCCTACAAATAAAAAACAGCAACCTTGGGAACAATTATGCAAAGTGAAACGTGGTTAAACCAAGTGCTACTGGTTTTCCTTTCCATCCAATAGGAAAAATCTGCATTAGCACAGTTAATCTCCCTTAATAAATATGTTGAAGCATTTATCCTTGCCATGGAAGTTACAGCTATAGCTCATTATTGTAGCGTTGTATCGCTTCTTGGTGTTGCATACAGCCTTAATAGAGAACACATCTTGTGGGGCATTCATGGTCCATTTCAACCACAGACAAAACCACAAATACAAATAGCATTTAATAATTGTTTCTTTTTCCTCAGAACATGTAATGCACCACAGTAAATATCCTTTGACATAAATAGCAATAATGTCTGCTTCTGCTATGAAACAAATAGAGAATAATTTACATGTGTTAAAGTATTAGGCTCTTTTCTCTACTCAAATTTATTTGTTTTACACTGTCAGTGTCTTGATCACAGTTTGTTCTCTCAAGTTTGATTAAAGTATCACCACCTGTGACAGCCAACTGGCAAGCAAATCTCTTTCCCTTTATTTGAAGAAACTTTGAACAGGATGCACAAGCTGGCAAATAATACTGCAATAAAAGCCAGGAGGATAGACTGTTATACAAATCAAACAATCACTATAATATTATACTGATGCCTATGAGAAAAATACAATAAACTCATGGTATAGTCACAATATAATATACAGTATGTTGCTAGGTAATAAATTAAAAACAGACAAATTTGGATAAAATTACTGAGCATAAACACAATATTGAGTGACGAATATTTTTATAGTGGTGTAGGAAATTAAATAAAAATACTAAAATATTGTCACTGTAAAATCACTTAACCCTAAAACCCCAAAATTTCCTTTTAGGACTATTATAGAACTACTCCATAGTGCTTGAAATTATAAATTTAGAGAATGAAATGGGTTTTTTCTTTTGTCTTTTTTTGGAAATGTCACAATAATTGTTTCAATCTTGTACAATATAAATAATATCAGTAATAGTAATATCAGTATAGCTTAAATGGTAGCTCATTATTTTTAAGTCGCCCCACTTTTTTAATCAGTTACTGCTGTATTTACTAAGAACACTGTTGACTGTAAACAACCATTTGAGCCTGCCAACATTAGTTATAATGCTGTTAAACTAGAGACTGGAATTTTATTTCACTTTCATAACTGAGTTACAGGAAATTAAAACGGCCAATTTCTAGAGTTGAGATATTTTTGCAAGGCTTAAAGCCTGCTTACC
The DNA here is from genome assembly GCF_914725855.1 of Thunnus albacares. NCBI lineage: Eukaryota > Metazoa > Chordata > Actinopteri > Scombriformes > Scombridae > Thunnus > Thunnus albacares. The sequence goes on along the minus strand of NC_058121.1, from coordinate 19,075,245 downwards.
TGCTGGCACTGAACATTTGGCCTAATAATAATCCCAAGGACCACTAAGGCATTTAGTATTTAATTGGGATCACACATGGTGACAGATTTTGAGCTCCTCTCCACACTAACCACAAAAACATAGGGTTATTGTTTTTCATGAGGGCCTCATCAGTGGGGCATTGACTGGGTCTTCTCTCATTAGCCATTGAAGCCCCACCTGCAGAACACAGGAAACACAAACACCATTGCTCTCATTGACACAAACACTAACGCGGCTAGCCAGCTACCTAGCTAACCATCATGCAAACCTTTAAGCCAGCTTTGTTTGCTCACAGCTGAGGCTCAAAAGAAAGGCAGGACCAGTGCAGAAAAGGGCCAGCTTTGACAATTTTCACACAAAGGGAGCACTGTTGGCTAACAGTGAGCGGCCTGTTTCTGGGAGGTTTGCACTGTTCCTGGGGCCCATTTCATGGAACAGTTAGCAAGGCCAAAGGCAACCCGTGGACTGTAGTGATAGTTAAGGCCTTCGGGGCCAAACCTGGGTCTGGCTCTCTAGTTCTCCCCTCTGTCCCCCACCCAGTTCAGAGGCTTTCACAAAGCCGAGCGGGGACTCTGAGTGCTGCAGGTGTCCTCTCATAAAGACCCACATCACATGGGCTAGTGGACTGACTGACTGTCTTGGCATGTTTGGGTTTTTTCCCTCATCACAGGTGTTGGAAAAATCAAGACAATAATGACGTGCCATATACTTAGTATAAAACCAGTGAAATTATTAGTTGTAATAATGGTTTTGTATTTTCACTATGTAAATAAGTCTATAAGCTTGTCAGTCACTATAATGCTGTTAATGGTTTATGTTACCATTAGCTGTCAGTGATTTGGGTGCGGATTTAATAAGGATGTGGTTGGCCTCAGTGGTCTAGAGTGTCAAGGAAGGTGTGGTTAACTTATTCAGGTTAAAGCAAAAACAGTCCAGGCAATTATTAATGGAGAGGTTAGCATTAAAAAATAACCCAGACCTCAGCTTGCACTGCTAGCACTATCCATCACTCAGAACTGGGCTTTGGCCAGATCATTAATTTCTTTCTACCTCCCATCCACAGTGTCGGTATTTGAGAGGATGCTTCCTCCAGCTGCAACTGCAATTGCAAAAGCTATCAAAAAGAACAGTCTCTGCCTTCGTTTGATTTAGCCTTAATGGGACGGAGAGCCCAGAAATACGGCTTGCGTGGTGAGAAGGGGAAAGAGGAAGAAAGCATGCGAGTAAAGACGAGAGAGAGAGAGAGAGAGATTAATATCCAGGCTTCTCTCCTCCTGACCACAGAGTGGGCATAAAGAGCCCGGCGCCTCATTGATGTCAACCCTAGCTGTGCCTGTCCTGTAGTTTTCAGTTTGGTTTGGACAGAACAGGCGGCCTGGCCTACAGGGGTTGGGAGGACAGGGCCCAGGGTTTCCCACATCACTCAAGGGCCTCTGATAGGCGGTCACACAGGCCGGTAATGACAGGGGGAGAGATTTAGTATTAAAGTCTCCTCTGCTGCCTCCTCTGCTCCTGTCTGACGTCAGGCTGTTAAATACGGGGATGAGAGCATGGCACGGCCTATGGGGAAGGGAGTTAGACCTGTCTTAAGTATACAGCTTTGTGTGAGAGAAGCCTAGCTGGCTCTTGGAGTGTTGCTAAGGACACAAGCTACACACAGCAAGGGGGAAATGCTGTGTACATTGTTAAAGGGATTTGCATCTGCCATAAATATGAATTCAGTCAAGGTAAATGGTGATAAGATTGATGGAAGGAGGGACTTCCATGTACTAACATAGTGACTCATTCTAAGTGGTTTGTAATTCACTGGGTGGACTCTGGGTTAGCAATACAATAATACTGGCCAAAACTACCAGTAAAAATATTTTTTGTTGTCTTTAGTTGTTCGGAAGTCCTGGCTTGCCATCGTTATAGTTTTATAACCACTGTCCCACATACAATGCTGAGGGTTTTTCCCTGGTTATTTGTAGAGCATTATAAAATTTGAGTTCATGACTAATGAACTTGGAAAGCCAACAAGATGGCTAGAGACTGGTTTAAAAATGTCATATACTCACAAGTAAAAGGCCTCATTGTCTTTGCCAGTTTGCAACTCAACCGTACAACCAATACCCAAAGCAGCTCAGCAACATTAAAGCAGCCGATTGCCGCACCTGCATCCACAGATCATCACACCATTGTGGCATTTAAAGAAAAGGCCTCATTCAAACACGCCCCCTGACCTTCTCCAGCTAACATAAACTAATTAGGCTGGCTCTGAAAGGAATGGCCCGCCATTGGATTAATCAGCCTCCACAGATCTGGACCATGCAATTCTGCTCCAGCCAGCTCTCCCCACTAGAACCTCATTATCTCACGTTTTCAAAGGAGCGCCATGGCAAATAGAAGAAGGGGCTGAAGGGATGGCAAAACGGAGGAGGTGGTGGTGCAGGAAGGGGCTTCCCCAGTTCCTCTCTTCTCACATCGCACTCAGAAAGGAAATGTCAAGCGTGAAGCTCCGAGAGTGGTCAGTACCGCTCAGTCCAGCAGGCAGCACAGAGGGGGCCTTTGTCCACCATCACTTAGCGCCAATTACAGCCCGTCAAAATAGTTTTTCTGCTGCGGGGCGACGTGTTAATGGGCCCGGCGTTGGGTGTGAGGAGCGACCTTGTCCACACACACCAACCAGGGGTCAGGGGTTAATAGGGCCCCTCTGATGTGGCGGATGAGATTTCTGCAACCTTTAGCTGGCGAGGGAATGCCAGGACAAAGCCTGTAGAATGTGATACAATTAGGCGGACAGCTAGCCATCCTGAATGGAGTTGCTTCGTAGAAGGGGGATAGCTGCATTAGCTAGGAGCAGATGGGCAGCCGGACGCTAGCCAAACAGGTGCCAGAGAAGGTCAAAACCCCTCCCAAATGCGAAAGAGGACCCAGGTGAGGACACAAACACCAGCCAAACTCAGGGCTTTATTTGGAGTGAACAGCAATTAAAAATCCTGTTGAACAAATGACTGCTCTTCTGGACACAAAGAAGGTCCCTTTGTACTTGTGAAAAGGTCAGAGACCATCCAGCCTTCTGTAGCATTTCCCATCCCAATCCTGAACCCATGGAGCTGAAGCTTGGCTCAAACAGGGGACTGGGCCAGAAAGCCTGTAGACCGCCCTCAGCCAAACTTGGAAGCTGTCTTTTCTCCCATATAAGAAAGTGAATTTGGCATGATTGGCGTCTGACCTATACTGTTTTTCCTGAGTTTAAGTAATCAGTGATTATCTGATGCAAGATGAAAAAAAGTCCTGGCAAAAATAAATGTTCGTAAAATTGCATTGTGCTACGTGTACTTGGTCTGGGCATGTGAACACAAAGCCAGGCCTCCGTTTACACCATAAGTGTGGGAACAGAACCAATGCCAAACAACCCATGGGTTCTTAGAAGGCCCACAACACTCTGCCAGGGAGCGCTGGAGATTTTTGAAAAAATACTCTACACCACACTGAGCAAATCCAACCACATGCAAGCCTGTGGGAACTAGCGGATGACATCTATCCGCATATAAATACTCTCAAAATACTTTCTGGACTTATTGGTGTACAGATTGTTCCCCCCACCCAATCCTCTTGGAAATGGTAGTAGTGATCTGGCCCCCAGCTTCATCTACTTAATGTTGAAATAAAGGAGGTGATTGAACTCAGCCTCCAAATTGGATTTGTTTAATCTGCATCAAGTTTGAACATCCTGTGTAAACACAAGCGTGTGCAGATGCCGGAAACGCCACGGCTGGAAACGTAAATGCCCGTGGTTGACTTTGGCAGAGAATCAGAAGAGCAGAAGGGGGAATAAGGCCTGTACAGAGGCTGGATAACTTCCATTGTTACTGGAGGGTCAAAGGCTACTCCCTCAATCTACAAATTAGTACTCTGAAATGCTATAGATTGATGATGTCTGGCAAGAAAAAAAGAGAAACATTTCTGTAATTTTGATCATTTGCAGATAAACGTCACCCACAACATACAGATCCTCTTTAATTAGATTATTATTGTCATGACATAAAATACTAGACTGCTAGGATGTGCAAGTCTTATTCGACTCACAACCTCTGGGAACAAAATCTTCAACCTCTCCGCATAACCTTTACACCAAATTCTACTTTGGCAAATGATGTGGAAGCAAAATTGAATAAACACAAACATCATTAAGAGTTCATGTGTTCCAGTTAAACAACCCTTTGGTTAGACTCTCATTTCCTTAATGGCTTTGCAGCCGTATTTCACCCTCATGTTAAGCCACAAATCTTTGGCAACCAACATGGTTTCTTTTGCCTTGTTTTCCTCAGAGATAAGTGAGAATATGACTTTGCCTTGATAGGATTTATTATCCTTACAGCAAAGGCTGTACCCCTTCAAGCCCAACTCATTAGGGAGTGTGTTTTGGGGAAGGGGGGAGGAGAAGTGAAGGTCACCAGAGGTTAATTCCAATCGCAGTGCCTCCTTGAAGCAGCATGACAGCATGTCTCCTCTGCTCACAGATTGGATGAGTTCTTGGAGATCAGGCTGGCCTGATGACAACGTGTGGAAGATTGAGTCTCTCTCTCCCTCTCTCTCTCTCACACACACACACACACACACACACACACACACACACACTCCTACTCCTGAATATGTATTTATTGGGTGTATTATTGAGTGGGTTTGCACTCTGTGTGCATTTTTCTATTGTATTAGAGTTAAGTTTATTCAGAATAGTAATAGTTATAACTGGTATTATGTCTGCCGCAACAAAGGCAATTCCAATAAACCAAATTCTAAACCTAATTTGGATGTTTTGACAGTTTCACTGTTTTATGTGATTTATTATGTACACTGTCTGGCAGGGTTGATATGTTATTGCACTGCCCTTGTTCTTGCTGTTGTCTTTTATTGTTTTCATCAGCACAAGCTGCCGTTTTATAACTTATCAAAGTACTACACCTTGATCTTGAAGGAAGCAAAGAGAGCAAAGGGGAAAGAAAGAAAGAAAATCAAAGGTGGGGGAAACAAAAGAGTGGTGAAGACATAACAGCAAAGAAAGAAAGAAAGTATGTGAAAAAGAGAGAAAGAATGTGAGAGGGAATGAAAAATACGAATGAAAGGAAGAAAAAAGAAAACAAAGACAGGCAAGAAAGAGTGAGATGTGGGCCATTCATAAGCAGACTTCTCTAAGGGATCTCGGGCCAGCACACCTGCTACTATTCACTTCAGAGGAAATAGACACTCTGTGGAAGAGAGGCTCTTGGCCTCGGGACAAAACCGCTGTAGCGCCAAATTAGAAACAGGAAGGACTGTGGGTAAGGCTCAGATTAAAAACGCACTCCCCACATGGACTCAATATACTGCAGCCCTGATCCCGCTCTGGAAACCCAAAACCCAACAGCACTATTTTATGTCCCAGTCAACAGAACACCCGCTGTTTGCACAGTGACAGTACAGAGATTCAGTCCAATGTCAACTCCTGAATGTTGGTAAACTGTGGCCCTCTAAATGCTGCCCATTCTAATGAGGAAAAGAAGTTTCTAAGTATACTTTATCAATTTCCCCAGTCACAACTGTGGGTACTTAATAATAGTGCATCACAACTGCTTTTTCACCAAGACTACTTTGCCCTTAATACCAGAAGGTATACTTTATATGAACCCAGTTATGAGGAAATCATGTGGATGTCAATGAATACCAGTGGTCCTGAGTCTTCCTTTTCTCTCGCAGTGGCCTCTTTCTGGTCTGTACCATCTATCAGCATCAGAGCCAGATGGATGTCATGCACACACCAAAAGGGAGGACACAGCACTGAGTTTCCCACAGACGACCATTAGAGCAGCTAATGTTGTCAACAGGCAGCTAGCAAGAACTAATGATCCATAACACAGTCTATAAAGGAGTGAAACTAGCAAGAGGTCTGTGAATGTACCAGAAACGGAAATGAATATTGATATATGCCTTCTCCTTCCTCTTGTAACCCTTGACCTCTAACGGGTTTCTCCTCTGCTGACGGGAGCTGTAAGGCATTTCCTGCTCGTTCACGTACATACTCGCCCAATCCGAGGGAGCAAAGAGCCAAAAAAAAGGTTGGTTTTGTAAAAAAAACAAAAACCATCACTTCTTACAGCCCAGGATAAAGGAAAAAAGTATGCACTCATTCTCATACAATATTTCCATTTACTCATGGGCCTGTCCAAGTAGTGTGTTCCCCTCAATCTATCATTTTCACTGCGGTCACCGATGGTAGAAAGGCCTACTGTAATTATTCCCACAGATATTGAGGACATCTAGAGGTTGTTTCTCCTCACTGGAAAACAGAACTACTTCTTTCACAAAAAGGTCAAATTTTCATTACGTGAAGCTCAGTAAGAATTCACTGAAGGATTCTTACAAGTAATTGAATGCACAGACACAAGGAGGCAACAAAAGGACATATTTGTATCTTTGAGAAGGAAGAAGCAAATGAGAAAAAAATCACAATAATCCAGCTTGGAGACGGAATTTATGTTCCACCAACCACTGTCCTACTCCTCTCCTGTCTGTTTGATGTGCCTTTCTACTCTGCAAAGCCTTTGCCTCACGGAAGAGGTCATCACTAAAGCTATGAAGGGCTGCATTCACCGCAGGTCCGCTGACTGATGTCTGAGCCAGGCACACTGATGGATGTACACACATAAACACACACACATGTATACGCACATTATGCCAGACGGGGAGTGTGCTCAGTAGTGCGACTCCAAGAGGAAAACCTGCCATGACATCACCCAGGGGAGTGCAGGTGCAGGGCCGGGACAGGAAGTGAGTCACAGGAAGCTTGGTGAGGCAGGCTTTGCCATGCCACTGACAGGCTGTGGGACAGCAGGGTGAAGGAGTGCGAGTTACACCTCGTAGCTGAGCTGGCTTGGGCCCTCAGGTTGTGGAGCTACTCTTTACATAAACAGGCCTGTCTCATCTCCCTCTGCAATCAGGTTGATGAGGCCTCCTTTGAAAATAAGTGACGGGTATGGAAATGTATTTTTCTCACGCACCACTGTACTAGTCCTGTTACAAACAGAATATATAATATCTTCCTCCCTTTGATGAATTGTATAAAATTAAGCTGTACAAAACAGTATATGCATTTCATAATTCTATTTGGTGTACATTTGGCTCGGCATCTGATCAGCAGGTTCTAATTGAGTACAGAGGATACTATTGTATACTACTGTAATTTCTGTATGAGTTCTTACACAGCACATTATATGAAACAGCAATGCGAACATGACACAGTGCATGGTCATGGGGTAAAGATCGTATGTATATAGGTTGGACATAGTTCAAAAAAGTGTCTGCAAGCATTTCATCTGTACATTTTCCAACCTGAAGTGCCCCAGCACAGAGATGTATGACAGATGGATGGATGGAAGAGATGGTGTATGTGTCCTTGACAATGGCAGTCCAGTGGTTTAAACAAAGCTTATTACACTAATGAGAAAAGTGTGGGGAATGGATTTGTCCCATACCACCCAGGGAAAGAGAGCCTGTTTCCCCTGGTGCACTGCATCTGGAAGCAGCCTCCTGGTAATCTGCTCTAAGTACAAAAGGTTCAGCACCAGCTTGTTCTCATAGACCACCAAGTGAGGCCCCGAACTCCATAACAGGTCTCCTTTCATAGCTGAGGATCAACTGATGCTCGGTGGACTTGGTTCCAGGCCTGGAGCTCTTCAAGGTTCCGCATCCACAGTTTGTAACCCATGACAATATTACTAGTGTTAGTATTCTGTAATCCTAAACTGTGAAAATTTGTTCTGTGATCAAAAAAGATGTCAAACCTTCCTTATCTTCCTTATCTCCATTGCTGCCAAGACATAGAGGGGAAGATAGGACCCTTTGTTGTACCAGTTACAGTGCTGGTTGTTGCCATCTACTGGCTAAGGACAAATAAAAGGTCATATTATGTCATTAATTTCTAACTTTATCTAACCTACATACTTGTTATACACATATAAAGACTGATTACACTTTTTTATACTTATATAAGGTTACTAAAAGCATTTTAATGCTCTAAAGTAAACTAAAAAGTAAAATCTTTGAAAGTAAATCATGTAGACAGTGCTCATCAATTTTAAGCCAAATATGCAGAATATTGTCTACCACAGATAAATAAGTAGAGTGCTTGAGATCTTGACCATATAGATAAAGATATGTGTTTGATGTGAGTTTGAGTGTGTGTGTGTGTGTGTGTGTGATATTGTAACTATTTGGCAGAATTCACTGTGTGTTACGAGTTTACGTCTACTATCTGTCATCTGACAAAACAGATGAGTTTTGAACTTTCTTTTCATTGCTAGCTCTGAATGAGAACATCCGCGATTTGAAGTTGTATGCATGGTAATGCATGAGATTTACTGTGTCAGAGATTGACATTTATTTAACAGGCATGCTGGGGGATGTCATGTAGCTCCCTTTGATTGATCTCTTCACTTCCTGCTACAAAGATGGAGGCCGCTCCCGTAACCACACTACCCCTTTCAAGCTCAGGGTGTAGGAGACGCCCTTCGGCAAGGTTCCAGGATCAGTCGGGTTTACCCTTCCCCCCAAACTTAACTGTAACCATCAGAGGAGTAAACACGACACTGACCTTAGATCAGTGTCTAGAGGCAAATCCATCCTCAAGCCTGTTTTAGAAGCCCATATGTGGTCCATATGGAACTCTTTCCTGTATCCTCTGTGGAAATGTGTTAGTCCACAAAGTGCAAGGTACACATCCTGAAGTCCATTCTTATTTGATCACAGAATAACAGTTAAACATAAAAGTAAGGAAAAACTAATTATCTTATCAAAACAGTGAGAGAGAGTAGGGTGAGATAGATTTTTTCACACCGTGTTCAGACATTACGAGATATGTGTGAGTTATTCAAACTACTTGGGTGAGAGATGAACAGCTCTGATATTGCAAGGTCATTTCTCCTGCTGCTGCCCCCCATTGTCCATCGATAAAAAGTGTCTGGGGTAAGATCTTGTCCATCCTCTAAGGTTTCATTGCCTTGTTCTCTGGAGTATCATAATGGTAGACAAGCTTTTAACTCTGTACTGTGCAAGACTGTTCTGCTGTGTGTATAAGGCTATATAATGGTCTCTTCCATTGAGTCCCAGCCAGAGGTAATGACTTCAGCATGTCACTCCAGGCCAACTCCACTGTGATTGCATGGATGATTAGCTCTTACAGTAATGGTAGTAGCAGAACATATTTCAGGAGCAAGTTAGCGATAGCTTTTTAGTAATGTTGCTGTCATTTCCTACATGTGTTTTGTAATGTGAATGTACTAATACATTTGATAAGTCAAAACGAGTGCATGTGTTGCACATATGCTCACAGATACACTTTAATTCATATGTGCTTGTATGTGCAGACATATGCACATGGAAGAATGAAAGGCTTAGATTGTATATATGTAAAGTACTATCATCCGTGCAGTGATTCTGGAAAAGTAATTTCCATATTTGCTCTGCTCCTGAATCTGTGGACGCCTGTCTGTTTGATGTGTTCAGAGCTGCAGCGCAGATGCCACAGTCTTAGCTATGCTGGACGTCATCTTACTGGCTGTTCTCGGAATACAGAAAAAACACCATGTGCACCACCTCTAAAATTAGTGTGTGCAGCACATGAAGGAGAAAAGTAAGAAAAGACTCTTAAGTGGCCGCTGTCTCTCTTCACTTCTCTACATTTTCGTGTCCCACCTTGGCATGGAGCCAGTTGAGATCTCCCATAGCGACTGAGCCCTCTGTTTCATCAAAGATACACGGCACGCCACATACTTTCCAATTCTGGGCCAGCCAGAAATCTGGAAATCTGATTTTATAACCCTTATGATTTGGGTTGTTTGGAGCTGCAGATAGTTTTGGTGTGGTTTGCTGTGCACTAAACAAAACGAATGAGCCCTGCCACGCTAGTAGGTCCCAGCTTCCAGTGTTATGCTCATCAGTTGTGCGGCTGCTCTGTTGTGTGTTTGTGCGTAAACAAAGACGGCGAAGGACACCTTTAACTGATTTACCAGATGTTCATGGACAAGGAAGGGGAAAATCTGTTTTCGGAGAGTGACTTTGCAGAGGTCTGTGCAGCAGGTGAAGAGAATCTTGCCAAGAACACAGTTGCGCTTTTATAACTAAATCATAGAAGTCACACAGACTAAATTTTTAGCTCATTCTCATTCTTTCATGCCATAAAATAAATAGTTTTAGAATCCATGTTGTGCACACGCAGTACAAAAAGGATAGGTTCTGAACTGAAACCATGTTCTTAGTCTCAATCAGTGGCTGACCACACTTGAAGCCACTCCATCCGTGATGACGTGATGAGCCTGGAAGTCAGTCAGTAATGGTGGAGATAATAGGTCCTTATTACTTTGACCTTTGACCCCTGTTCTTAGTGAGAAGTTTAGGAGAGGTCCCTAAGGAGCTGTCTGATACTAACTTGGCTCGAAAATAAGAAGCCCCAGAAGGTGGAGGAACAGTGACCAACTCACAGTCTAACTGGAACCCAACTCAGCTGGGACGGGGTGCAGGAGGGGAGTTTCAAGAGTGAGTGCTACCCATGTGTCACCCACCCTGGGAGCAGTATTTCCACCCAACCCAATGAAAGGTTTATGGACTTAAACTATAAAGGCAAACCACTAAATCTAACACTTTTTTAACGCAAAGATTTTTCCCCTCTCCTGATGTTACCTTTGAAACTCTTGGCAGAAACGTTTTTGGGGTTAAGGTTTTTAGTGTTGATTTTTATCAAATGTTCATTAAGTGTGCCAGTGAAGTGACTTCCTCCTGAAGTCCATTAAAATTGTGCTGCTACTGGCAGAGGTATGCGCAGCCCATGTGCGGGGTTGTGGTATGGTGGGGTCCACAGAGGAGAAATGGACACCAGATGGGACCAAGGGGGGTGGAGATGCAAGGTAGAATAAAATAACACATGCAGAAGATTGAAACTGAAATGTGGTAGGAGGAGGGGGTGCATATGTGTGTGTATGTGTGTGTTCATGTGTGCATATCGGCAGGGTATAAAATAATTAGATAGTTGCATCATCTAAAGTAGATGGGTGATATACACCCTTGGAGGATAAGAATGGGTAAACAGGCATGATCTGAGGCACATGAAAAAAATGTGACATTTCAATGTTTTTACTGCCCGTGAATAAAGTCTCACGGCTCCTTCTGAATGTTTTGATTTACATTTCCTATATAAGTAACAAGCGTATCTTTGTTCAATGCACATTTGTTTTTGAAGAGAAAAAGCCCACCAGGAAACCCTTGAATAGATGATTGAAAAAACAACCGCATTGGTTTTCCATGCAAGCGTATGCATGTGTCTGAGATTGAAAACCAACATTCCACGGTCCCAAAGTGCGCTCACATAAAAAACATTCTATTTAGAGCATTTTGAGCTGCCTTGTGATCCCTCCAAACCCTTTCTAATGCAAACACAGCAGAAAACGCAGTCAGTCAAACTCCGCAAAACTCTCCCTCTCTGTTTCTCTTCCCTCTCTCATTATCTGATCTGCTATTGTGGCTGCACTATAAATTTTCATCTATGTCTTTCTGGAGAAGTTCTAGTCATTTCAGTTTGGTCTAGAAATTATATTGTTTCCATCAAAAACATTGCAGTATGAAGATATTGACACAGGTGTTCCTGCTTCAAACTGTCTTACTGCAACATATGATATGTTTTGTTTCTGCCAGTCAGCCATCCCCAATGTCTTTGTGAATAAAACATGACTCTTAAGCTTTTTTTTGGTGTTAGTATATGGTTTTGTTTGTGTTGCATGTCTTTATCTGCTGCTGCTGAGTCGTTTTGTGAAACATTCCTGATTTCCAACTTGGGATTTTTTTTTTTTTTTTTTTTTTTTTATTGTGCCGAAACACATCAGAGCCTTATGACTCAGAGACGACAAAGGAAGGCCGCCAAACTCTGTAAGTGGGGAAGAATCTGTCTGAGCATGTGCAGTATGTGGACAGGTGCAGGGATGTGTTTGTTTGTCTTCATTAATTAAAGTGCCAGTAGATTCTTTTCTTGCTGTGGGCCTGTTGGTGTGTCTGTTTGCCACAGTTTGCAATCTTTCAGTCTCAAATCTTACTCTAAATAAACTTTCCTCAGAAGCCCTGCAGTACTATACCAACTTACAGACAAGTTTTGTTTTTTTTTTTCATCCGTTAATATTGGTTAGGAGCAGAAAACAAATAGGAACTAGCTTTTAGAAAAGCCTTCCCATGGATCTTTGTAGTGATATGTAATGCATGAAAACATGCTCTGGTGTTTTTCTAGTCCTCCCTTGGGAGTCTATCACATTTGTGGGCTTGTAAGTTGTCACTCCCGTCCTGTGACCCTACACCCTACTGCAGTTCATTACACCAGTGGCACCCTGACCCGGCCCTGTCACTTTCCACTCTACTCCTCTATTGTTGTTAGTTTCCAATTACATTTACCAACAGAGCTCAATGCTTGGTTTGCAATCAGTGTAAGAGTGTGAACTTCTTGTCAAGTGTTATATTTTTCAGCTAATTTCTGTCAGATTTTGAAACTCTGTTATTCATGTATACTCAGCCATGCATGTTGTCCCCTGACACAGATACATCAACAGGGGCCTGGTGTTCACTGTGGCTGATCTTGGAAAATTGGAGTGACCACGTTTTCTCACGATAAATACACATTATTTATTTACAAATAAAGTGGTTATAATAGAAATAAATACAAAATAAAAATCTGAGCATTATACTTCATGTGGTATTGCACCCATTTCGAAATGTACATCAGAAATACATTTTCAAAACCAGTAAAGGAATATTCCTCTGATTAAAATATTTATTTTTCCCAACTTTACGTAGACATAAATATATTCATATATATATTTTTTTCTTCTTCCACAATAGCTCTGTTTTGTGTTTCTTTCATATAAATAAACGTCTTCATTGGGAAACCGGGTGTCCATAATAACCTCTGATGTCTCTTTCAGTCTTTCTTTGCCCACTCTCGCTTTCTATCCATACCACTGTCCATTTCTCACCGGCAGCCACATCCCTCCACCACCATGTCCTGGTAGTTTTTAAGGATGACCTTCTCATATTCATCCAGGTAGAGCAGAGAGATGGGGCTGAGGTCAGTGGGCACACAACAGGCTCTGGGGATGTTTGAGTTGACTGAGTTGACCAGCGTCTGCACAATGGCATGATTGGTAGAATTGAGGTGGTCTGCTAGGGGGAACGGACATTCCCCGTGGCAGTAAAAGGCGTGGTAGCCAGGGGGCGCCACTATCCACTCGTTCCACCCCACATCACTGAAGTCCACATACAGGGCATGCCTCTTGCAGCTGGCCTTGTGCTGGTGCTTCCTGCGTTGTTTGCGGAGTGCCGCCTGACGTTTTTCCCGTGTGTGGAGCACTGAGTCCCCACGGCCGTCATGGCCATACGTTACCAGTAGGGGCCGAGCCTGAGGCCACGAGTCCTGGTCCTGGTGCAGGGACCGGCTCACCCTGACATGCCTACTTCTTCTCTGGGCATGCCCCCCATCTATTTCCCCCTCCTCTGGGTGAAGCACCTCCACCATGAAGCCGTGGTTGTGGCCTTTCCCAGAGGTCCACTGAGATACAGCTGGGCTGACGTCAAAGCTCTCCCATCGGCTCAAAGAGTCCTGCACTAGCCGAGTGTCCAGCAGACGTGCCAGAGGTTCCCCACCATGAGCTGCAGGAACCCCAAACATCTCATAAATGTTGATACGGTGGAAGCCACCAGCAATAGCACTATTACTAGTGCTGCTGTTTCTGGAGCTGTTGCTGGGGGATGTAGCTCCCATAACCTGATCCCTGTAGATACGTAGCTCTGCGGAGGTGATGAGCTCCTCCTCCGGGATAGAAGTGAGGTTGAAGTAGAACTGCTGGGTCGTTTTGCCTTTAAGGCTGGCCAGGGCCTCCATAGACTCTATGAGAGATAGCACAGAAACAAACATCGTATAAGATGATGGGGATGTGAAACGCATGGCAAATGTAAAACAAAGAGTTAAAGCATGGTACAAGAATGAGAAACAACATCTATGATTAAAGCCTAGTGGGTTCATGGAACCACTGTGAGCAGGGAAGCACTGGCCAAGGATGGTTTCTCACATTGTTTCTTTTGCTCTCTCCCTGTGCACAACTTGCAGCCTTCTTTCTTTGCAGCCAGCCAAGCTGCCACGTGGTTAGAGTGAGTGGGTGTGGGCCATTGTCACACAGGCTTAACATACATCAAGACTTTGCATGTGTGACTCAGTTTAATCGCAGGGAAATTCTCACGGTGATGTAATACCATCATTAGTGTCATGTTCATAAATTTACCTGATTAAATGTCAGAAGATGAAAGCAGTGCGCTTCCATCAGTTGATAAGATCAAATAGCACATTTGCCTGATGAGATGGCTGCTGCGCACAATTCCCACTAATAGTGCACATGAAAAAAGTTGTACCATATCTTGATGTATTGTCAAATCTAAGTTTTTACAGAGCAACATTGAAATCAATATGGAGTCAATTAGATGAACACCAACGTAAATGCCAACACTATTAACCTTTGCAGATGTGGCTAGCTCTGAAATATCATCCATTGTTGAATGTTTAAATGTGAATACTGTGTAAAATCCATTACCAAGAGAAGATGTAGGATACTGTTCATCTAAATTCAGGAGAGAATCTATAGACCTCAAACAGGAAGTTGGGTATAAAATGTTTGATATTTTAGTATTAAGATGGGCTAACAGTTCTGAGCCTGGAAATGCTATCATCTGAAAGTGCATTTAAGACACCTATTATAACCATCCTGAGTCATATAAAAGTCATATATACAGTATGTACTTAGGCTCATTGGTATTTCCCTCTTTAGTGTACAGTAAATGACAGAAATCTTAGTAAAAGCTGCAATTTTCTTTGATGCAGTCCCACTTTGAACTCTTACTTTATGAAGATCATAGATGATATACACTTTTTAATCTGTTTGGTGTGGTAAAATAAACACAAACTTTGAACTCTGTGCTTTTTCAAAGGAGGCATTTAGGAAATTCCACCATCTCATCCTAAACCTCCCTCCAGAGGCACAAAGACCTCAATTAGGCCTATCACTCCTTATTTGATGTGGGAAAGCCCCCTGATTCTCTTTCCCTCTCCTCTGTCCCCAATCCCTCTCTTTCTCTCGTTCCTCAGCTCCCAAATCCCCTTCTCCCTCTGTTCTCTTAGTCCCAAATCCTCTTTTCTTTCAGTCTCCCTCTCTGTCACTTTTTCTTTGTTTCTTTCTGCTGCAACGTTTTCACTCTCTCCCTGTCTGTCTCTTCTCAGAGGAACGGCTGTGTGAACAAGTTGAGGCTTGTCAAAAAAGTGTGAACCACAGATATGAGTGTATCAACATTCCTAATTTCTTTTTGCACTGCATGCCAAAACAAAAGATAAAGGCTAATGTTAGGTCATTTATCACAGACCTGTCTCTGGCAGCCACTTCCTGTGTAATGGTGGAAATGTTCTATTTGGCATGGAAAATGGTTATTTTTGAAAACTGATAGCAGTGAAACTAATTATCCTAGTGAAATTAATATCAGCATCAGATGTGATGAACGATTAGAGCTGTTTGCTTTGATGTACTGCACTTACATCTGTAGATACATGGTTATTATACGGAGTAGCCATTATTTCCACGTCTCTTGACATGGGAAGACTAACAACCCTGCAGCTCTGTTAGCATAGGATGAAAGAGCCAGGGGAGCATATGTAAACAAAGTGAACACATTCGTAATGGCCGGTGGTGTCAAGGTGTGTGCTGGCCTGGTGCAGAGGTTTCCAGTAGTGGGCTGGGAGCAGTCACTCAGCCTGGCTGCTTGGGCCGGGGTTGTTTGTAGTGTGTCAGAGTAGCCACTGGGTGTCATTGCACTAGGCCTCTGGAGAGCACCCAAGCAACCACTCAACCACCCCTCTGACTCACCCCTGATGGAAACTTCCCCACTGAAACACTTAGGACTCTGTATAAGGACTCTGTGTGGAGCCCCTATGGACTCAGTGACTGGTATGTTGTAAAAACTGCATCATGGACCACAGGAAATTGAATGGTAGATACACAGTTGCTACGTTTGACAGTAAAAGTTGCAATTCTTTTTATCATACATAAATCATTTTAATATTACGACCAGGTGCACCATTCTGCTGCTCAGCAGATAAACTTAATATATAAATAAAGCATCAGTTATGTTTTAATTCCACCTGTTGAGTTATTTTAAACAGTTTCAAGTAGCCACTTCATCAGTAACATTGTATAAACACATTCTGTATTACTGGTGAACTAATGCACTTTCTCCAGGGTCTATGAACCTTCAGTGTGTGAGCCTTATTCATCTGAGCAGCATATGTTGCCGGGGAAGTAACATGGAATTGAACTGAAACACTGAATTCAACAATCAGCGCGTATCCAGCATATAAACTAAGTGAGCAATTATGGTGTTATTGGAACGTGCGTAATGGCGCAAAGCGCGGATAGAGGGGGTGATTTGGAGAGAATAAGGCGCGCGCGCGCACCCCCCCCCCCCTTCCCGCCCCTCCACCCCCCCTTCTTTACAAGGGACAATTTCAGTCCTGTTAGAAATGACTCAGAATTCAGTCTGACACGATGACTTTGTCATAATGCGTGTTAGTATAATGTCATGTCGTGTGTTATTGAAGTGATGACTATCACCTGCGCAGAGGCACACCGCCCTTTATCCTGCTCCTGCGGTGCGTGTCTGGAAAAACTGTTTTCAGAGCCCACGCAAACACCATCAATTATTAAGAAACAAATTACCCCAGGGATACCACCGCCCCTTGATGTTTTTGAAGCCCGTGACAGCTGCGCCAGGGGAATGTTTGGTTAAAGGTTGCATCACTACATATATGGGAGTTAATTTAAGTGTGCATGAGATGCCTGTTTTTAAATCGTGTCAGTGAGTTTACAGCCTATCCCAAAACTTACTTAAGTGTTGTAAATAAATTGGACGCGTGTCACCTTTAAATGACTAACGCTCCCTAAAACACTGAAGACTCTGAAGTTCAGTCTTGACGCACTGAGTCATGTTTAAATATAGGTTTGGGTTGTCTGAGTGAGCCGAGGAGCTCTCCGGCTGACAGGTAAAGGTATGTCACTAATACATACCTTCATGGTGAAAGCTTCTAATCGTGTTGGCCTTGCTGGCGGCTCTCTCTGCGTGTTTCCCCATGCTCTTGGGCCGTTTAGTGCTGTGGTCTCCGTTTGCTGAGTGCATGCGGTAAAGGTCCACCATGTACTGCGGCACCACGGCTTGCTTGCTCGGGGTCGGCCTGCGCCTCAGTCCAAACATATTGAGAAGCCGAAGCTCAAACTCGTTGAGGAAGCTCTCCGACTGCTCTGGGGTCTGTTTCCCGGATTCGCTGTATTTCCTCCGGCCGACCTCGGGGATAAGTCCCGTAGCACCTTCCAGCAACACCTGAGCGAGCAGCAGTACCATGAGACAGCGGACCACGGCGACCATGATCAGTCAGTCCCTGTGGAGAAAGTTGGTTTCTGTCAATACACTGGCGCTGAGGTATTGACATGAGGTAGACACAGCAGGGGCTTCACTGCAGCATTCCCCAAACTGTGTGTGATCCCCCCATATACAGTATAGAAATAATTGAAGGAGGGCAGGTTAAAAAGGGAAGACACCTCTTCACTTTGAAGCAGAACAAAAAAAAGGGGGGGCTGTGGAAAAAACAACCCTGCCGGCTATATAGCGCGTCTATCTGAAACAGAAGATTGATCTTAACATGAGCTGAAACATGAAGATATCAAGGTGAGGAAGTTATGAAAGAGACGAACAAAAAAGGGAGAATGACACGGGAAAGACAAATCAAAGAAAGTTGCGGGTGAGACTGAAGACATAAAGTCTCCAATTAGAAGAGACAAGAAATCATGTTTAGTGAAGTGATATATGAAAAGAGAAGAAATGCAAGAGAGCGTAGCCCGAAAGATCAGAAGAAGCATGAAAGAATGTTGTCGGAAGAAAAGTTAGAATACACAGCCCAGGAGAGGCATTCAGACGGTGCTACAAGCGTCTATTTGCAGAGGCTTTGACGGTCATGTATAATCATAAGGGATAGAGTTACTTCAAGAGGCTTGCAGGTGTTAGATCTGACGTGCGTACCAGGGCCAGATGTAGCCCGGGACAAGACATCAAAAACATCAAAAACTTAATATCATCTGAGTAGCACTTCCTCCAAAGAAACAACGTTTACTGAATTTCTCTTTTCACTGCGTTTTCCCCGAGGTTCAAAATGGGAACGCTTTAACTTTTACGCACACACCCAAATAAGCCTATATAATGGAAGATCTGACGATTCACAGTTGTAAAGTACACGTTTCTTCATGAAGCAACTCATCATATCCCTGTTGATATCATTAAGATTTCATTTCTAGGGACAACTTCAAGAGTTTAACAAAATACATCACTCTTATTTTACCTGACGAGGAAGCGCTGTGTCCGGTCGTCGTTCCACCTTTGGGCTCCGATAAATTCCACATTAATTCGTGTTTAATCCACGCTGCTTCTCCTTGGGGGACCAAAGACAGCCCATGCCCTTCGCCGATCGACTCTCGCACATATTCTCACCAGCTGCAATTCGGGTTAGGTCTTACGGAAAGGAAAAAAAATATGTTAAGTCTATGAGGAAGCGGGTTCGCGTAGGCAGGACCGATCTAAGTATAAAGCATCTTGGTGGAACATCTTCAGAGACAAAAGTTGAGCAGAGGTAAGCGCACTCAAGTGTCGCTCCTTGGACTCACAGCGTAGTGGTTCAATTGATCTTCCCCCAGCGACTCCTATAGCCGTAGAGTGATGTCACCAAGGGGCTGTCAATCATTTTTCCTCTATAAAGCACCTCCTGCGGACTTCTAACCCCGAGGCTCCAAACTTTTTCATGTCTAACGATGTCAAATAAACACACATTAGAGCCATGGACCCTTTTGATAAGATTTTGTCACAGAGACCCCCAGGAAGATTTGGTTTTGTAATGGCTTAGGGGTCAGTAGAGTGGATCCTATTGGAATAATCTCTTTTATACAGTCTCCAATTTGAATAAATTCCACTTTCTTTAAATTATATTGAAATTAAACCATTCCTCAAAATGCCATGACAGCCCCCCAACACTCCTTCATTGCCCCCAGTGTGCCTTCAAAACAATTTGAGTACCATCAGCATGTATAAAAAATGTATCCTTCTTACAACCAACTCTTTTTCTATTGCGTCTTTACATTTTCTGGAAATTCACATTATAAAAATAGTCATAAAGTCAACATTAAAACCATACTGTTGCTTCTTTGTGTGTTTTGGGGTGATTTTCCATACATAGGAATAGCAGCTGCCTATTTGCGTAATGTTTTAAAATAACATCAAAATGGCTCACAGTCCTTAGGTGGTGTTATATTCTCATGAATTTGACGCAGAGCAAAAACATGTCAGCTCTCTGCTGTCTCATGAACAGATAATTGATCAAGGTGTTAATAGCTGGATCAAACATGTTTAGTTTTTGGATTAAGGCTAATGGATAATGGCATCACAGTGTGTTGCTTTTGTGGTTTAAAGGATTAGACCCTGCAGTGGGACTATCACATCCTCCTGCTGTACTTCACTGTGTTTGTGTGTGTGTGTCTGTGTGTGTCTGTGTGTGTGTGTGTGTGTGTGTGCGTGCGCGTGTACAGTACATATGTGTCTGACACCAGAGGTGATTTATACATGCTTCCTCCTGGATGAATCTTTTCATTTGAGTCCAATTCACAGCAGTTTATCAATATATCAGTGGCAGAATTTGGCTGCACACGTCGCTGTCTCATATTGACAATTCTCTGCTGGTTGTGTGAGAGCCAAGTAAGACAGAGTCATCCCATCAGTTTCCCAAGAGAGTAATAATCTTTCAGTTAGTTTAGGTAAAACTCCACATTACGAAACTTTGTTCACACAAAATCCTGCTCTAAAGAGACTGCTTTGGCGTGATATAAATTATGTGTATCCTCTTTTTCTCAATGTACAACAAATGTTATTCATTGCCATTTATGTTCCAAAGTTCATCTAGGTTTGGGAGAAAACCTAGTGAGTTTGTACAGTACATGCTGTCAGTGGTAAAGAGGGGTGAGACAATCTTTGCTGCATTGTTTTTAGCCTGTGGGGTGTAGTCAACATCATTAATGTATGGGGCATCTCCATATGAAAAGCCCCCATTGATTCTTTCTAGTGACTTCCATTAGGTGATGATGGTGGGGCAGGCGGCTATGTTTTGGCCAAAGCAACAGACTTGTTTTCTTTCAAGAGATGGCAATAGATTAAATCCCACAGAGATCACAAGATATCTTTGTCTTCTTTCAGGACAATAACATTTTATGAGGGATAATCCCAGATCATCCACTTAACAATTAAAATACAGAGAGGCCTGTGGGTGTGTGCCGTTACCTGAGTGGCGGTGGGCACTGGTTCTTGGCCTTTCCCTAGCTGTATCCAAGCAGTTTTGATTATATATATATATATTTTTTGGTGCTGAATCTCATGATATGCATAATATACTGTCCAGAGTAGCTTTTCATTTAATCGCTAAAATCAATTAAAGGTGATGTTTGGTGACATTAACTCTCCTTACAGTTCATTTATTTTATTCCAGCTGATTCATTCATGAAATCAACACATGGGATAACATGTTAATTCTCTCATACTGCATAGATTTGTTCTATTGTTTTGTTAATCTGTTGGCAGTGGTTGGGTCTCTGCTGTTGCCAAAACACCACTTGGTGGACCTAGTGCTCTAAATCCAAACCCAGGTAAATGCTGCTCGGCATTTAGATGCTTTAGATTGGGGGATAAGGTCTCACACAGTAAGCTGTGAGTATCTTTAATTACCCGAGTGAGAGGATTAGAAAGAGAGGGCTTTATCTGATGCTTTCTCTCTCTCTTTTTCTGTCTGTATATATAAGTATGTGTGATTTGAATGAGTGGGCATGTAAAGGTGTGTGGGTTGTGTGTGTGTGTGTTTTAATGCCCATATATGTTTGTGTGTGTGTGTGTGTCTTGGCACAGCTTGTGTCAGGCCAGCACTGAGGAATGTGTCTAGCCAAGGCTGTTGAGGGACTTGATCAGTGATGCCCAGAGTGGTTTGAGAAGATCATGCGGCTCTGTGGGTTTCTAAGTCTGATATTGTGTATATCATTGTTTTGAGCCAGATACATCATGCTTATCTAATCTCTGCCACTGATCCAATTACATGCTGATTGAAAGGACAACATTACCGAGCCAAACCCTGGCAGCCAGAGAGGGCAGGTAGAGATATCCTATCTGAGTCACAAATGAACGACCTGCTGAAGAGGGCTCTGAGAGGTTAAACTGTGACTCAGCCAGACAGCGTTAAACCTGTACGACCACCAACATCACTAGCGCCATTATTTCCTTCCAGCATGCATTTGTTTGTACATGATAGCGGTAAATAATCCCTGAAAGTTACAACTTAAAACGTAAGGTCAGGATCTCTGCTTTGCTATAATACTGAAGAACTACTCTGTCCATAAGCTGAGTGGTTTATAAACTTTTTTTTTTTCTGACAATATTTCTAGATGCTCTGTTGACCCATAGCTTAAAGGAAGGGGAAACATAATTCAAGTGAAATGCAGTTTTGTCAAAACAAGCACATGTATAGCCTTTCCCACACGTTCTTATGTAAAGTTAAATTCCAAAACATTTACATACATCATGCTCATTTTTATGGTGGTGTAGCCGTTTTACAGATCCTGTTGCAATGAAAACGTCTTCACTATACACACAAACTCGATAAACAAACAAGCAATCTTTCTTTAAAAGTAACATTTAAAAAAGATTACAGGGAAGCAATTCGACTGAGAATTTTCAGCTGGCTCAGAGTTTCATGTTTTGTGATTCCTCGGTGATCCATTTAGAATCTCCCATGACCCACAGGTGGGTCGTGACCCTGACTTTGAAAAACAATGCGTTAGAGCACCTGTACATCATCATAACAATCATTTAGCTATAGACGGTTGTTATCAGCTTAAACTGGAGTTCTTGGAAATCCTTTTGTCCGAGCGGTAAGGACTAATACGACAGGTCTCTGATCCGACCCCCTGAGGCCTCCAGTCTATGCTTAGGAAGAACACAACACTCTGTCATGAATCCTTCCACTTTGTCCCATCTTTGTCCTTTCTTTATGTCTCTCTATAAGTTTCTGTCCCAATTCTGTTTCATCAAACACACAGACCCTAACCCTAACGTATCATATATTTTTCTAATCATTTGAAAGTCAGATTTCTTTATTGGTAGTTTCCATTTATCCCTCACATTTGGGGAAATCATCTTCAGTAATGAGAGGAAAACCAAAATAATAATATGCAGCAAACCACCATCATCGCCATGTACTTTTGTTTTGGCTGATAGATGTAGCTTTTATTTGTAAGGAAACTCCCTTAAGGGAGAACAATGCGTAATACATAACATTTATAACAAAAGTATAATGAATCTATTCAAGGGGGAATATTTGAGGTTATTTGAGGGAGATTAGGAGACAACATGTTTTGTTGTTTTAATACGTAAATCCTGAGGAAGAGAAGAAGACATGGTTTATTGTCCTCTGCTCACCAGGGTCCCGTACATGCTCATTTCTTCGCATGCCACAGTATGTGCTTCTCGTGTGTGTCCGTGTGCGCATGTTGTGCTGGATGTGGATAGAGCGGCCTTCTCTTGTCATCACGTACATTCCAGGAGTCAGGGGGCAGACGAAGCCCTGAGATGACACTGCAGATCCAACTATTAGCCTTTCACCTGCTGTTAACAGCAACTTGGCTAGACACAGGGCATGCATTCCTCTGCCTTGAGCCAGATGTAGTCTTAACACACTTTAACATGCCTACGAGGAGATCATCTTTAGAGATGGTGCTTGAAACCATGGAACAATTTGTTGCTGTGACTTACCTCTAATTCAACGATTGAGCAAAGCTGTCTTTTTAATTTGGAAACCAATAAAAACTTCATCAATCCACATGTGTTTGACAGGAGAAGCACGACTGCTGGGCTATGCCGAACACGTGCACATGGTGCATGAAAGAGATTGTGGGGAAATGGGACACATTTCATATAGGTTGGTCCCAAAATGGAAACCCACCAAGGTCAGAGACAGCCAGCTAGAAAGCCAGAGTCAATATTTATGGATACTGAACATGTGGCACACTTCTCTACCCACTAATTTGAGCAACAAGTCCACCTCCAGATTATATGGCCTCTCAGAGATCACAAGAAAGGGTCCAAACCTTGCTTGGATGTTTCAAATATTGAGAAGCTCGTTGAGGTTGGTCGCTGACTACAAGCTGTGCATAATTTGGCAAATTGGCACACTGTTTATTTGTTTGTGTTTTAATTTCCTGTGAAACAGGGGACAAGGGAGCTTTGATCAGGCAGTGAGGGTTAGTCCTTTATCCAGATCTAGAGTCTGTAATCATCAGTATCATTGGTATGTATTTCATTGTGTCGTATTGTGAAATAATCTTTGGTCAGTTTTTGTGAAAAACAAAGAAGGAGAATTCCATATTTATAGTTTTAAATCCTCTTATCACGTGTGTCATATCAGAAAAATGCACACGTTGACTTTTATTTATGTCACATTTCCTTTGAAGTCAAACTATTCCTTGTTTTTACATATATGTAACAATGTAAAAACTGCTCGATGCCCTTTGCTTTGACTATATAACAGTAATAACACCACACAGCTATAAAATCAGTATACCCGTATGAAACATTTAGCTCCGTACGGACCTCACGCTTTAACAACTTACAATAGGAATCATATAAACACATGCTCCATTTAGCGAACTAGTTGGGATGAGAGGCAGTTACTTCCATTTTAGAGAGAAAGAGAGAGAGAGACATAAATACAGGGATCTGCCCTTTGAATGCAGCTCCACTCATAAAGACACCACGCGTCACTCAATTATACGTCTGCATGATTAGAAGCTTGGGCTACGTAAACAGCCAGCGTCAAGATTTACATTTTACCACTTAAGCACAAGCAGCTGTTTACAGGCCAAGGAAGGAAGGAAAACACTTAGCAAGTATCTATACATGAGAGGGGATCGGAAGCTGTCACATCTCCAGCAAAGATGGTTTCAATTAATAGTTGTTTATGTGGATCTTCTGCAACACTTGGTTGGAATAGTTGATTGCTTTCTGTAGTCTTAATGCCTCTGCTTCTGGATTTTAAACACGTTAATGTGTATGCGGCTAAATTAAACTGCCGAGCGAAATGAAGCTGGTTTCCATGCAATTGCAGATCCTTCAAAGGTTTAGGAAACCCAAAAGACAAATAGAAACATCCTGATTGAAGTGTTGTGACCTTCACAGACATACACAAACTGACAGCATTCTCAATCACTCGCTGAACAAGATGAAATTGCAACATACTTCATATATTTCATTTGCAGTGTCAGGCTATAAGCAACAACACGCACTGTAGCCTCCAATGTTCTTCGCTTTCACAAAAAACGTTTCAGCCACACAAGATGAGATTAGACCATTGCATGGCATAAGAAATTGCTTAAGTCTGTGGGTTTTATCAGTAAGGTTAACGTCATGTGTGAGATACTGAGAAGGCTAGACACAGCTGAGCATCTTATATCAAACAGAACAAGGCCAGCGTATGAACATTGTTTAAAGTAAATGTTCACAATGACATTAAACACCAAAAGCTCTGAAGAGATATCTTTATATGTTGATTATATTGCAAGGGAAACATGTCAAATGTTTTTACAATTTTGAATGTTATTTTTATTAATAGAAAGTAAAACTAAGTATACCCAATTGGCTAAAAGAATAACAATAAAATACATAGCGACTTAACAATAACAACATTTTGTTTGATTTCTCAAGCTGCTCTTATCAGTATTTTTATATTAACAATGGATTAAATGACTACGTGTAATGTGAATAATGTCACTCATAGTGAACCTACAGAGAACTATCACCCGACTCGGCAGTTTCCCTCAGCTCTATGGAGCATTTTAGTATCTTTAAGCTCATTGTTTTGGTTTTATGGCCCAACAACTTTACTGTTTTGAGTCACTCTCACAGCTCTTATCAGTGTCGTTCACAGATGCAGCAGGCAGCTGTCTTAAATAAAAAAAATGAATTCCATTCGAACGTGACCATAAACACAACTCCAAAAGAATGCTAATGTTGCTCTGTATATACTTCATGTATAAATAAGCGACTGTTTGCTAACAAGTCCACCGTATCAAAAGGTGATAATATGTCAGTGTTATGTTTACAGCTTGTTTACACCGCCCCCGAGTGGCAAAAAAAAAAATCTGTTAATGTAGGTTCAAAGGTGATGTGAAGGAAAGCAGCTGCTGTTGAAAGCTGAGCTATACCAGTGGTGTTAGCAACCTTGTAAGAGCAGAAAATTACATGTTGTTACACGCTGGCTGTGCTGATGCTAATGAGTACTTTTTTATAGTCTTTGACACTGTATTTTTATTTGAAGACATATAGGTGATATTGTCACCTTTGAGAGAAGATTGACTAATTGTAATCCATTCTCAGTAACGAGCTGTGGCAACAAACGTACTAATCTACTGAATTAATCTGTTCAATCTGTTCTTCACGTTGACTTAAACATCTACACAATTTTGTGTAGTACTGTGCATTGCAGCTGTGGTTAATTTATGCACAATATATACAGCTCCAGCTAAATGCAAACACTGGCTTTCACATGGTTGAAGTTAGTCCGGAACAAACCCATTTCATTGTCACATTTCATTATCATGGTGTCGTGCTGAGTCTGATCCCAGCCGTTCAGCCTGGAGGGAGCAGAGCAGCAGGGTTGTCTGACTAGTTGTCTAGTAGGCTATAGGGAGGACCTGATTGTGCTCTGGCATCCACAGAATGACATTATAGCTGTGTGGTTTCATGATAATAATAATCTTCAGAGCAGCTGTATAAACATTTAACTGACATCCACTCCCTCGGCATGCAGTATGTATCTTTAACTTCAACTAGGGCCAGTCTGATGCAACTATTCATATCTCCGCCCATCTCTCTTTCTCTCCTTCTCTCGCTCTCTGTCTGCTTGGGATACATGATCCTTGTTAGTATTTGCTGTAAATGTCAATGGAAAACGAATGTTCACATCACATTAAGCTTTCAACATTTGAAAGAAAAGCACATCATGTTACAAGCACAAGCTTAGCGGGATGATTTACTGTGTGTACTCACACAGAGCTGCGACAGTTGTCTTGTTTCATTCACTTGAAAAACTGGGAAGCAGTTTTCAAAAATTTGGGACTCAACAGAGGCCAATAAATTTAGACAAACCCTCGCTCTGGCCCCTCACAATGTAGCATATTTCCTGGTACCATTTGTCTTAATTCGTGGCAGTTTGTGTAAATATTTATGTCACTAAACTAACTGTTCTGTATACAGTAAGCCCCCCAATCTTCCCTGGAATGTGATTTAATTGGCGGTTTCCTCTGTTTATCCTGTTTCATACGGTTATGGGCGAGCTTACAGTAATGAATAATCAGGTAGATAAAATGTGGCCTTAAATTAAATGTCCTCCTTAAAGGAAATCAAATGAAGGTTAATACCCGTTTCATGCCCCCTGTCTGTAATTCACATTCTCTCATCACATGCCAGATTACCATTATGTGTCATTTGTAATACAATAAACAGACTCCAGATGGCTTGGATTCTCCTGAATATACACAGAGCAACAGAAGCTATGGGGAGAGCTGCTGTATTTTACTGTGTAGTCACTTTGCCTCGGACAGCCGGGCCAGCTTGCTTTCAGCATATTGCTCTCCTGAAAACGTGCTTACTCAGACTCATAATTTGAGATGAGGAAATGAGAGCAACAATTAAAAAAAGGTTCACGGTTTGAAGATAAGTGCGTGTTTTGTCAGTTTCAATAAGAAGAGATGAGCTAAGCTTGAACAAATGCAACCATATTGAGAAGTTGTTTTTTTTTTTCTGCACTGCTCCTTGATGTCTGAGTTTGTCAAGCTGGCAGCGTAGTGAGCCGTACCAATGGAGTTTCCTTATTCCTCACACATCTTCGACATTGTGCAGCAGCCCGGGCGATGTAAATGGAAGGCAAGAAATGAGAGTTTCTGATCTCCCTATTCATCTTGGCTCTTGCCTTGTCATTGCACGCTGTGCTTTTAAATCCATATTGCGGAGTTTTGCCACAGCACAACAAACAGACGTGTCTTAAGGCTGGTTCTTTTCCAAAACGCACTAAAACATTTTCAAGACATATGAGATGTCAGCTGCAGACTTACCTAAACACCTCTGTTATGATGGCTATCTCACATCCGACAGTGATTTATCAGTGATTATTTGGCCTCTCTGTATTTGGGGCAAAGGACAAGGAAAAGACCACTCGTTCGGTTTATGCATGGATCATTGAGGAACACTGGGCCTCTTGTCAGCATGTCGAATTTTACCCCAGAATGAAACATTCTATTTTCCTAACCTGGTTAAGTAATCACATTACCTAAGACTCCATAAAGTGGAACAAACAGTAGCATATAACCCTGAATTCTTTTTATGTGCCTTGAGTGACAGATTGGCTTTCATCAAAGAGGCAAGCAAAGAAGTTATATAGTCATTTTGCTATGCTAAGAATACTAAATTGATCCTCATATGTAGAACATCTGGTGAAAAGCAATTTCCACCCAAGTGTTTTAGTATTTCCTCCTAATTAATTTCACATGTACATGACAAGAGTGAGCGGCCTCCCTGAACCAAGGCACAAAAGCCAGCTTTGTTTCACTTTGTTTCATTAGAGAAGTCATCTGTGGTTCCTGGTTAAAAATTTGCTGGCACTTTGACGTTTGAACTCAATGCTGAAAGCAGCATTTTGGGAAGAAAAGTTACATCTCGCGCCTCAGTGGCACAGGGGGGCTAAGGGTTTACGTTTACATACGGTCAATTGGTGACTCGTGGAGCAAGCGGAGCATGTCAGACAGAGTTGCATGAAACAGGCGAAGGTGAGAGAGAGCAGGCACAGAGCCTTCATAGGAATGAGTGAAAAGTGAGTGCTAAGCCGCCAATCCAAACCATAATGAAGGAGTGTGTGTTAAAAATGCAGTATTAGAGGCAGTTCTTGGATCCGTGCATGAAATGCTTGAAATTGTCTGTCTTGACTCACAACACCTTAAAGTAACAATTATCTGAACACAGTGGACAGAGGGCTTTTCAGTTGATCTTCTGTCATTGCCAAATATATCTGCATATCTTGTTGATGATCTTGAAGTAGATGAACTATTAATATCTTGCCGTACTATATATCACAACTGACTGAGAGACAGGCGTCTCCTCTTGTGAAGGTGATTGTGAGACTGCTGTGAGACACAACAGTTCTTGTTATTACTTGTCCAAATGACAACTCAAAGGAGATCCAAGAACATTGGCGTCAACAGATGAAAAGTTGGCTTGATCAGATTAATCATTAAAGTGAAAGATATGAGCATACCGTGGCATTGTTTTTAACACAATCTTGATGCCGCTCAATCTGAGACCTCTGTTTGGATAGGGCGTCTGGGACCACCTGGATGAATGTAACTTTTGTTCACCGAAACCGCACACTTCTCACCTGAAGGTCTCTTCTTTACAATGGATTTCCCCCCGAGAGAGTCAGAGAGTCTGCTTTTCATCTCCACAAGCTCTTCATCTTGAGAGATGTGATGCATGGCCACAGAAGAAATGACTGTCCAGAGGTAGCTAGCGGAGGTCTTGTCTGTACATAGGCAAACAAGAATGGGTGGTATTTACCCACACAGATGCAGAGGTGAGATACAAGCAGGTGTTTACAGGAATGTTTGAAGTTGAAGGGAGATGGTGTGTTCTGATTAGAGCCCCCGAGGAAGACGGACACTGTAGGTGTTTCTGCTGACAGAATGAAAGGTCCTCATCCCACCTTATCTTTTCATTTCTTCTTCCCATCTGCTATGTGTTTTTATAGCTAAGCTTGACTTTCAACTCAATTTGGCACCGGGGAAGCATAACATATTGCCATTCCAAACATATTCTTACTTTGCCTTTTATACTACCAGTGACAACAAAATAGCTGCCGTTTGCCTCCTGGGAAAGAATCCATCACACTAACCTCCAGGTCAGTGGCCGTGTCTCTGTGTGTTGGATAAAGAGTTTAAGGATTTCTATTGTTGAGATCGCTATTACCTCCTCTTGTTGTGAAGCTCAGCTGCTGCACCCAGTGTTGCACTGGCCGCAGTGAAGAAGCCCTTTCTATTGCAGCTTCAAAGCATTTTTCCTGGGCGGCAGAGTTACAGGCTCTTTGTGGCATGGGTTATTTGTCAGAGGGTTTGGAGAGTGACTTGTTTCACTCTGTTCTCTGAAAAAGGCCCGTGCGTGAGTGCTTGAGCAGTCTAAAGTTACAACCATGAGCCCCGGTATTACAACCCGATGACTGACAGGAAAAATGGGGTGAGCTTTTTTGCTGGGCTCTAACAAAAACACCAATAAGAAGGAGAGGGAAACAACAGATTAGACTACTGATCTCAATCTGCTCTCCTTTGGTTATTGGGAAATAATAGCTCTGAAAAGGAAGTCATTTAAAAGGGCCTTTAATCAATTCTCCTTTGACGAGCAAGCGGCATGAAAGGCTGGAGTGAGAGGGAGAGGGAGAGCGTGCTTCTATAGCTCTGAACATTTTGGTGTGGGGGAAGTACGAGATAGATGGGCTCTAATTTGTGTTCTCATGGTGTCCAGGCATCTCCAAAGCACTTGATCACCACCACAGCAGGCCTTGATGCCATGTGTGAGTGTAAATGGTTCCAAGGCTCCCTGGTGGTAAAATCACATTGCCAAAATGACCACCAACTCTAAATGAAACACTACCCCCTTTTTAAAAGGTCCCATTCAAAACCCAATGGGTTTTTTTTAAAAGGCGCATAAGGTAGCAATTTCCCTCAAATATGGCGTAGCCCAATAACTGTTGAAGTAACTGACACCATGTCAGGGTGAATGAAAGATTTTTTTTACAACATGTATGAAGCATTAGCTAGATCTATATAGATAGTAAAAATGGTGGTAAGGAATGTTATAATTGTATGCAAACGTGTGCAACTTCAGGAGTTGTACTGTACTACATTCTTGCCATCACTGTAATTCTTTGCCTTTTTTGTTTTATAGTTACAGCCAGATAGGAAGGTCTGTGTAGTGAGTGAGTGAGTACTTTGTTCATTCCAAAGCATGCACAAATCTGTTTTAAGTTCAAGAGAGGAGGAACCCTTTAATTTAAACCCTAAAAATGAAGTCATTCATTCCCTGCTAAACTGCACGGTGACCCATAAGGTTAGGTAAACAAGTGTCCCTTGCATTACTGTCAAAAAGACCCAGCCCCTCGCTCTGCCATGATGTAAACTCCCACTATCCTGTTACAGTTGCACGAAGGGAAACAGGAGGGATGGCAGAAAGGAAGGGAAGAAATGGATTCATCTGTGCTTTTTTGATGACAGAGGGAGGGAAAGTCGGTACCTGAGGCTGTTCTCAGGAAGGTGTCCTAGGAGGAAAAAGCTGCCTTGTTCCAAAGCAGAAAACTGAGGAAGGGAGGACAGGCCACAATGCGCTGAGCCCAGCAGGCCTGCTCAGATCTATTACCAGCTCCAGCTCTAGCTCCAGCACGGGCTGGAATGTGAGGAATCCACTGGGCTGGGGTTCTAGTGCAGGGGTCCAAACCTCACATTGCTGCTCACACTCATTTTTCCTTCACTTTTAGGATTGCATTTGGATATGTGATTGTAATGCAACAGGAATGTCAACTAATAGTTTTGAGGATAGCTGCTGACAAAGTTGAGACTTTAGTCATAAAGTGTACATGAGATCTGTTCTGATGCACCTTGAATATCGGGAAAATATAGATTTTTAAGGGTTTAAAACAAGAGTTTCAGATTATGTATCAAACAAAGCATCTGTTTATTTTAAAAATGGATGAGCAGCAGCAGCTTTGGCATGAATAAGAATTATACCCTGGATATCGCTAATGTGACACTAATTGCTTCTTAGTCTGTCAGAGGACAAGAGAGAGAAGAGACAGAAAGACAGAGGATGAGAAAAAAGGGGGGAGAGAGAGTACCGGGTGCTGACTGAGGGCAGTAATGACTGCCAATGGAATGCCTACACCCATAATCCTCTCTGTCACTGCTGACAGATCCTCTTGACCTCTGAACTTCTGATGTAAGGAAGGCAAAGAAAGGAAGTCACAACTTAATAAAATTACCTGGTGGTTAGCACTTGTTTCAGTGTGGCAGTTGTCTCTGGCTGGTGGACTGTTTACATAGGTAATGTGTGTTAGTGACAATCACTCAATATTGCATTTTTAGAAGCAACAAGATAGGGTTTAACCTCCTGATGTTTTGGATATGCCCTTTGATTGTTGCTCTGCACATATGTGCTCTCCAACACGTAAGGTCAAAGGGCAGGGATTTTGTAACATTAGCAGTGAGTGTGAACATTTTGATACATGGAGGTAAAATATCTAGAAGTTTGGCAACAAAACTGCAGTTATATCAGATAGCCAATTCTGTTCTGACACAGCCTTTATAATGCTTTGATGTGGTTTGCTTGGCTAATCACTCACACATTACACAAGTATCTGCAGACCTGACAGTGTCTGTGTGTGTGTATGCGTGTGTGTTGGAGGCACACTGCGATCTATATTTCAGCAGGCGGGCTAGGTCTGAAGACATGGGCCAAAGCTGTCAAAAGTTTGTCATCGATTCTCTCTGCCTTGTCATCAGTCTTATCTGATCACACAGTGTTTCTCGCTCCATGTTCTCCTCCCTCTTGGCTAATGGAAACACAGACTCCCTGTGCTCGGGAAATTTAAGGGAGGGCCTCCAGAGGGCCCCTTAAACAATTTGTGGGTTTCTGTGTAGTAGATGTATTTATATATGTTTTTCCCTTTGCTTAGGGCACCAACTTTTAGTCATATGATACTATTTGTCAATTAAAAACTGAATCATTTAAAATGCAATTTGATCTGAAAAAAAAGAGATTCCTGCTGTCAATATACAGTATTTTCAGTACACAGTGCATTGCAAGATATGCGCTGCACATGTGGTGAAATCCATAAACAGCCCTTGTTGTTGATTAAGGAAGTTGAGTTAAACTACTTTACAACTGTTGGGAAACATTTTAGATTTCAAATAAGTAGTTTGGTCAGTAACAAAGATACTATACAAAGATAAAAGCTTTACATTCTCATAATATAACATTTTAAACATGAAAATTACAGTCAATAGCACTACACCCTCCAAAACCTGACTGGAAGTGGGGTATAACTGGTCTTCCTGAACATCCTGTAAACTCTATAACTTGTTAACTATCACCCATCCAGCAGCAACTCACATCTGTGCAGTGTGTGCATGTATTTATTTGGACAGTGGTATCTTTATTGTTCTTTTATGTTCGTCTTACAGATCATATAGGACTATAGGAAGATACTACTGTACATGTTCCTGTGTGTAAGCGTGTCATCATCATGTTTCGGGCCCTACTCTCTTCCTTCTCCTGAGTCTGCTGCACTGACAATTCGTTTGACAAACATGCAATCACCGTAGTTACAGACAGCCCCTTTAGTTAGGGTTGAGCGCAGTGTGAATTATGGTTGAGATGGAAACCTTTGAATTATGGGTAAGCTCTGAAGTGCCTCTCGTCCAGGGAAAGAAGAGGAGAAGGAGGAGGAGGAGGAGGAGGGATCTTTGCAGACTTGTGCCACAGAGGAGTGCTGACAGAGACCTGGCTCGGCAAACTGCAGCAGAACCAGAACAACAAGAGGCTAACCCAAACACGGACCAGCAGAACCGGAGAAACCCAGCCTGGGCAGGGTCAGACGGTGCATCTTACCGCGGAACAGTGAGGGAGGTTGATGGCGCGTAACCTCTCACCAGTCGATCGCCATTTGCTCAAGCCAGCTCTGCGAACACACGCTTGGAAAACAGCATTGCAGGCATTCCTGCCTAATTGTACATTTGTCCTCTTTCAAAGGGAAGAAGTGTTAGGCCAGATACAAAGAATCTTGGGATAGGGCGATAGGGCCAGCATCCGTCCCTAGCCTCCTGAGCGCTATTTAAAGGTACAGTAGGCTGTATTTTCCGCAGCACAGTGAGGCACCCACCCTTCCGCCTGGCTCCATATTGGAACCAGATGCTGCTGGATGCGAGGCCCCACTAATTTAAGTGGACAGGGCAGATGGAAGCGACTCGCCCTGCATGCATACCACCCCCTGTTGGCTTTTATGTGATGAAAAATCTCTGCAGTATGGCGGGGGAGGTCCATTCAGTGATGCACATATACACCATACACATGCAGCAATACATTAATACAGCACGATCACACAATCACACACACGAAGGAACTGTACACAACCACAGAGACATTGCAACGTCCAGAAAAACACACACACACATGCACTCTGGAAGACATGTTGGACTTTTTCAAGACCAGTATTTCACAGCTGGAGAAAAATGGATTATACACCATGAAATAGCAGTGTAATTCTGAAAATAAATTTTGATGAGACCAAGCTGTATTCCTTTCAAATGTCTACACAGACAAAATCATGGTCAGTGGTATCAAAAGCACGGAAACGCTGTATTCTAGTAAAATGGCTGTTTAATAGACTTGAAAAAATGTTAAGGTAATGCAAAAAATAGATCTGCACACTGAGCAAAGTTTTGACAGTCTCTAAAAATATGTGATATTGTTGGCAAGCACTATCGTGGCAGCTTTCTCCTTAAAATTTATATTAAATTCCATTCAAAATCTGAATTGGTCCAGAAAGTTTTGTGCTAGCCTCAGTTAAAAAACACTGCCTTACTTATAAAATTTCTCTTCTTTGTTTATACTCCAAACATTCAGCAAGTGCTGAAGTGTCGTCTCTCAGCCATGTATTATGCTGAATATCTCCACTAGTTAGAGAAGACTAAAGCCCTGTCAGCAAACGCTCATCACCTGGTAGGAAGACACTGATGTGGCGCTAAGCCTGCAACCCTATCCCGCCTTAATTTACAACAGCGCCTAGCAACCATAAGAACTATTGTATTGTCCCTTGGTGTGTACAAGTGTGTGCATCTGCGTTTGTGTGTAAGAAAATGCGCATGTGGTGTGAATTTGTGTGCATGCGTATGTGTATGTCTGCATAAGAAATAGCCCTCTATAGTGTGTCCTTTGTCTGGTGAGGTGACAGGTAATTGAGTCGAAGAGGATGAAGGAATTATGGCTGGGAAGCAATTTGAAACGTTGCAAGGCTTTAGAGCCAAACCCTCACTGGTGGTTGATTGCTGTGTGACACAGCCGCATGCAGTCCTTTTGCTGGGTCTGAGTTAGCGTGAAATGAAAATGCACTGTAATGCTTATATATATACATATATATATATATATATATATATATATATATACACATACACATATATATATGTATATATGTATGAATACAGTTTTTAAGTGTAACACAGCAAATCCAAAAATTTTTTTATAATACAGGAAATTCTCAAGGACAGGAATAGTTTAAATGTAAATGCTCTCATATAAAATAAACAAAATGGTATTAAAAGCTTTGAGGACGTTCAGTAGTTTAATGTTTTCATTCTCTGTGCTCTGTATTGTCATATATGATCCCTAGATAACCACTGCAGATACTGTATATTTAGGTGACCATTCAACAATGTTACTTTGTACTGAGACTCACTTGCGCACAC
Organism: Thunnus albacares; assembly: GCF_914725855.1. NCBI lineage: Eukaryota > Metazoa > Chordata > Actinopteri > Scombriformes > Scombridae > Thunnus > Thunnus albacares. The sequence continues at coordinate 19,040,458 of NC_058121.1, read as the reverse complement.
CTCTTGTCTCTTCCCTTGGGATCATCTGGTGAATGTACACTAACTGTGAAGAGAAAACTTGCAGATTGGACAGGAAATTTCCTCTTTGATAGCGTGTGTTTGTTTAGCTGGACTCAGTTGACCTGTGCTGACCTATCTCCTCAAGCTCAGCAGTCCGCAGCCAGAGCCCTGCCTTGCACCAACAGCCATCCACCAACAGTACAAAATTTACTACACTGCTCATTGTGAATGAATAACACACGTATGAGAGCATTATCCAAACTGTTCCTTTTTCTATGGCACTGACAGGGAATGTTTGCACATCAAGTAGATTGATATTCAGAAAAACAAGAGTGGAACTCCTGTAATTGCTGGATTAATTGGTTGCTCTGATCTCAGGAAATTCCTGAAATTGATTATATAGCATTGTTGATCAACTAATCAACTGAAGTACACTTAAAACAGTCCTGTACTTGAAGTTAGTCTCCTTATAAAGACAAACAAAAGTTCATCAGGATTTGGGAATATGTCACTATGTCATAGCTGTATTCCCTGTTGGTTATCCTAGAGATGTGAGTTGTTGGCTGTTGCATGACCTTTGGGGCATTATGGTTTTTGACAGCTCCATTTAGTGCATATTAGATAAACATGTGTTGGGAATCCCCTCCAGGTGTACAGTAAATATTTCTGTCCTGTGTGGAATTACAAATGAGTATCTGAACGGGATTCCTGCCCAAACCCAATGCTGATTCTGAGAAAATTAAATAGGTGACTCATTCAGAATTAATGTGCTTTGGCCCGCAAATCCCTTTGTTAAGAGCAACTTACGACCAAGGAATCCAAGCACATACACACACACTATATGCATACATGCATTAAGGAACACACACAAACACGGAGGGGTTAAGGGGTTGCTTTGTTATCATGGAGGTGCCCTGTGGCCGTGATTAAGCGTTGTTTTCACTATCCCCCTGGTGTCCTAAAGCTTAGCTAGATGTCACAGCTATGGCAGGAATGCTCGAGCGGAGAGGCCAAGAGGGGGTCATAGCTAGGATGTAAACATCAACATTTTCTTTCTTAAAAGGATTTAGGCCCACTTGAAGGGAAAAAGCTCTACCACAGCACAAAGCTTGATCCCTAACTCCACACCTGGCCTTAGGCACAGACCTATGACCAGCTTACCTCCACCTAATCCTCCATTTAAAAGCATTTGTGGGGCACAAAACTGACCTTAGATCAGCATCTTAGTGCGGCCTAGGCTTAGTCAGCACTGGGTTGTTGCTGCGTGTAGGGATTGGGAGAAGGGCTTTAGCTACAGATTGCTATCAGAGCAGACAGGAGTTTTACGCCCTCTCTGGAACTGTGCCATAGCAGGCCATGGACAATAGACCCTTTGTGCATTGCTGATTGGCAGATCTACTCATAACAGACACACTAAATGGTAAAGTCGCAATGGGAGGTGCAGGGGTCTGATAAATCCTGGTTTTCATTTAGACACAATGTTGGCTTTTGCTTTGTCTCAAGATGTCAGTTTTGAGATGACAATTGGACATTGTGTATCTTAAAGATGATTAGGGAAATGGCATTTAGGCAGGCCATGACTCTGAAAACAATATATGGCTGAAGAGACATAAAACATGTTTCTTTATATTTTATTTCTCTCAAGAAGAGAGCCCACCTCTCTTTTCCAGCTACGCAGAGATGGTTTGAATTAGCCCGGCCATCTCCCCAGAGGATGCGCTGTAATGATGCAAATTTAGGGGTTTTCTGACAAGACCTTGACACTTGATAAGTTAGTCAACTCCCCGTTCCATGTTGGTTTTACCAATCCATAAATATTGGGTCCACAGGGACTGGTGGAAAGAGAAAGAAAAGAAAAACAGAAAAAAGAGAGAAAGAAAGATTGGGTTTAATAGGCTTACTCTACTCTGTCGTAGTGTTACAGACCTGCAGCCCCATCTACTGTTGTGCCACACAATAGGAGTAAAAGATGCCCAGAGACACAGATGTCTGAGGCAAGCCTCTGTCTGTTAACCAGACCAATACCCAGCTGGAAAGGAAGCGGTCAAAGTGAATGGCAATAAATTTTGGCCAGTCTTTCTTGTTTGTCATGTGTTGTTATTGTTCAGAACTATACTGCAAAAACTAGATTTCAGTAGCTACATCTCTCTTTCTCCTTCTCCCTCACTCGCTCAGTCTCTCCCTCAAACATGTGACCGTGGTTATGCTAACACAGCATGGGATGTGAACCATTTTTAGGCTGCGGCCACAACCATGGCATCTGTAACCCTTCCACTGGCCTCATCTGGAAGTTGCAAAACCTGGATCCATGTGGTGGATGGATATATTAAAGTAAATATTAATTCAAACACAGAAAAGCAGGAGTTTTGTTTGCAATCTTGGCTCATAATAATATCTGATATTTCATGACAACTTAAGTGATTATTTATTTAGTTTTTAACATTTATATACTCAATTATGTCAATAAAAAAACAACATGATGACTGCTACCATGCAGACACCCATCATACCTTACAGTGTGACAACCTTAACACTGAAACATAAACATTGTGAGACACAAACACATGTTCTACAAAATGCAATTTCACCATCCTTTCTGCTTGGATGGTTAATGTTCTGTTTCTGATCAGGTGTGAATTTATTGCAGGATCTTGGCAGGCAAATTAATCCGGTGAAACACTGATGTATAATATGCTTACTCCATATCTGCGTTGGTATAAAATGAACAATTACAAGTATTTGTCAGTAGTTTGAAGTGGCTGTGGCTTCCTTCTGTCATCATTTTGACATGCAGGTAATGAGTTCTTTCTGACAGAGTGAAACTGGCCCAGCTGCAGCTCTGCAGGTGAGTGATGTCTTCGACTTCCTGGCTGTGAAAGGGCTCTGTGTGGTCCTAGTTTCTTTACATCATACCCAAAGGTGTGCAGATCGGTAACCTGTCATCCATGTTGCCATTTGATATTCAAGAATACTTAGTTGATTGTTGACATTACCAACTGACCTTTTTTTGTTTTTGGTACCGCTTGTGCATGTGCGTGTGTGCATGTATGTGTGTGTTAAGCTTCTGTAGAGGTGTATAGTGTCCACAGCTGTGAGGTAACTGTGCCTATAATCTGTCTCACCAGAACTGTGTAACCTGAGTTAGAGTGAGGTTAAGGGTCAGTTATTGAACTTGAATTACACTGGGAGAGGCCTCCCTCGGCCCCTCACCACCCCTCACAGAAACCCTGTGGGGTTTGTTTGTTTTCTCTCCCAGTCTCTCCCAGAGCTTACCCAGTCCTCTGTAATGAGTATTTAATACACACCCTCAGACATGTTTACACTGCATGTAACAGCACTGGCTGTGTGATCTTGCAACACATTCAGACATGTGTGTCAAAGTATATGCATGTGCATGTGTGTGTGTGTGTTGCTGTGTGCATGTGTATATATACATGCATGCATGCGTGTTCCCTTTCATTCCAACTCCCACCCTCTATTTTCCTCATTTCTGAAGTCTGTAGCCTGAGGGGAAGAACACCTGCCAGTTTTTTTCCCTCCTCAATCTTAGATAAGACAATAGAAGTAGTAGAGGTGTTTGGTTACACACAGAAACAGAGCAAGGAATGAGACATATTAAAACCTCCCCTGTCTCGCCCACAAGGTCACTGCAACACTCCAGGTGTGAATAATATCAAAAAAACAAATTTTTGTGTCAGTGGAGTCGGGTTAGAGAGCAAAGGAGCTTCAGCGTTTCACTTTACACTCATAATTTGACCTGAACCACAAGCCCTGGGCCCCCTCTGCAAGCTGTTAAGTTTTTAACATATCGTTTTTCACTGCACATGTTCCGTGTTATGTTAGTTACCAGGAATTTGGATTGAATGGACAATGAAGTTCCTGAACCTTGAGAGAAGGAATATTGTTAATCGTAAGCAGAGGAGAGCCACCAGGTTTAACTTAAAGTAATGCCACAGCACTCTCTGTTGGTGAGCTCGCTGCATTGTCCCACTGGAAGCATTGAAAGTCCTGGTATGAAAGCTTTGGTCTTTTTATAGGCAAGAAACCACATCCCTGGCTTCTTTGAAGAGCTCGTATTCACTAAGTAGTAGTTAGGCCTGCCAGTACTTACTCACAATTTTATAAGTATGAGTGGTAGAGGAACTCTTTGAACTGTACCCATTTAGAATCCCAAGGCTGATGGTTTCATAATACAGTAGTAAATAGACTATAGTCACATAATCAGCAGGAATGTCCATGAATTACTGTTTAAGGGTTTTCACTTGCACAGGTGGATAAAAAAAATGTCTATCTATCTATCTATCTATCTATCTATCTATCTATCTATCTATCTATCTATCTATCTATCTATCCATCATCCATCCATCCATCCATCCATCCATCTTGTTCTCATGTTACTGTCCTAACATGCCAGAGCCAGATGGTGGTGCTGATCAATTTGCTTCATCGTATCTAATCCCTGTTGGATAGTTGGTACCTAATATACAGTATGTCGATTTTACACACATAACACACAGCTATATAGACATACAGAATTTTTACTTTGATACTCACTGCCAGCCCAGGATGTCAATGTACACCAGAGGCTGTAGACACGTACACAACACAAGTATTTGTAAGAGGAGAAATTGCTGTGGGCCATACTTGTTTTGGGTCTCTCAAACCACAGCAGAAAGAACGCAGGACACAATAAAACTTTGAGCAATAACATTTTTCAATTATAGTAAAATTGTAACCACTTAAGACTAAATTTGGCAGCATGCAGGATTCTAATTATACACTTATAACACATTAGACATTTGGTATGCTTCCAATTTTCTTCCAATTCATTGTTTATTAAACAAATCATATACAGAATGATACATTTAAAATGATACATTTTAAATGGCAATTTCACTGTCAAATACAACCTAAATCCTTCCTTCAAATATAAATATAATATAAATTCATTGAAATTGGAAATATCTTTTTTGTAGAACCTTTTGGTTATATTCAAGGGTAGTGTCATTACTGACAATTATGAATATGGATTGATTAATTATTACAATAAATGTTTCAATTGGGGTTGAGCAATATACTGTGAGATCTGCCTTGCCACTTGTAACTTTCTTTGAGAAAAACCAAGTGTGTTCAGAATATTTGTTATATAATAAAATCATTGGAGCTTAGTGTGTGGTACTGTGGTGGCTGTATCTGCTGTTGTATTAGCCCGTCGTGGGCAAGTTTGTAAATCAATAAGCAGGACTGCTATGTTTTTTGCATCAGTGTGATGAAGCACCTTGATTTGTGTGGTAGTTTGTCTGATGTTTTGTCCAAAACAGACAGACTCTTTGAAGAGTTAATTAATAATTAAATAAAGAGTTCGTAAAATATACTTTAATATATATCGATGTCGCAATTTAAAATTACATATACTATGATAGAGGATCTTATCCATATCAGCTAATTCTATTTTCAAGTCATTGTCTATTACACAGTCTTGTTTCTTACGGACGTTTGTCCTGCTATAAAATTTCAAATACACTTTGAAGGACTTAATGAGAATAAATTACAGGATTTCAGTGTCCTGCTTTTTTAAGGTTTAAGAATGTAGATTTGTTTCACCACGTAGAAAAAACTCATCCAAAAGATGTGCTAGAGCTGGGGTGTGTGTAACCAAAGTCAACGTCCAGAGCACAAAAAGGGGTTCATACACCCAAATCAATAAGATATTTTCTTTATTTTTTTGTTGGTTAAATTGTACAAGCACATGGGAAAAGGTGTGAAAAGGGTGTGCTAACCCATTTTTGTGCTTTGTAGATTTATGTCAACCAATGCCCATTCATATACCATGTCTTAAGGCTGTATACTGTATAATGGACAAATATGCAGGATATTCATATACAGTACAGAAATTATTTATACTGTACAGAGTGCTCTATGCAGGAATTATTTGCATTCAAAGTATTTCCTTCATAATGTTCCTGGACTCTGCCAAATTCAGTTATATTACACACATGCAGACCAATGTGAAAACACATTATCACAAGGTGCACTGGCAGGAGAAATCCAGAAGATGCTGCTAATGTACTGCCTTTGTACTGTGTGATTCTGTTTGGGTTCATACAGAGGACAATGCAGACATCAACTTAAATAGACCTATTGCCATTCCCAGAGGCTTTATTTATACATTCATATAATATAATCCACAGAGTTCTTTCTCTATCACATTTGAAAGGCCAGATAACTGATTCAACAATTTTTTAAATTTAGTCTAATCAATTGTCTTAGATTGATGAGAATGTGTTGTGAACACAGACATGTTCTTTGCACCCTGTTAAATCCAGCATGCTCATTGACCACCCCTCCCCAAAAAAACCATCTGCATTGTCCTCACACAGAGCTGTACCAGTATTGAACTTTGATCCCCATTTGTACTTCTACTAAATGGAGTGTTAATCAGTTTGAGCTTTGACTTCCTGGGTTTTTTCATACATACACATATTAGTCTAATAAGATTTTACATGGATATATCCTGTTAACATCAAGCCAGTATTGGCATCTCTAGCTGAATGATACAGCAAAATGAACAGTGGACACTTGAAGGTGAAGGGGCAAAAGGCACACAGACTTAACACATTGAGCTTTATCAGAACTCATAATTCAGCATATTTAATGGTATGCTGAATGTGCAGTTTAGGAGAGATCTTGAGTTAACACTGATAATTAAAGCTCCAGCAGACAGTCATTTAAGAACACCTGTTCCTCATCATGCACAAGTAGAAACCCTGCTGCACTGTTGTTAATTCTCTCTCGATATGAAACATATTAAGCAAATCATCCATCTCACCTTCACAGTTACACCAGTGTGAGAGCCTGTTGAGGTGTCTGTTGTCTGTATGTGTGTATTGTATCCGTGGCAGGTTCTGCAACCTTAAGTCAAGTCAGGTCAAGTCAATTTTATTTATATCACAAAAGAAGTTATCTCAGGGCACTTTTAATATAGAGAAGGTCTAAACCATACTCTTAATTTAGAGACCCGACATCACCCCATGAGCCAAAACTGGGAGATGGTTCCACAGAAGGGGAGCCTGATAGCTGAAGGCTCTGCCTCCCATTCTTCTTTTGGAGACTCTAGGAACCATAAATAAGCCTGCATTCTGGGAGCATGGTGTTCTAGTAGGGTAATAGGGCACTATGAGCTCTTTAAGATATGATGGTACTTGACCATTAAGGGTTTTGTAGGTGAGGAGAGGGATTTTAAATTTTATTCTGGATCATACAGGGAGCCAGTGCAGAGAATCAAATATGGGAGAAATATCTCGATCTCTTTTCCTAGTTCTTGTCAGTACACATGCAGCAGCATTCTGGATCAGCTGGAGAGTCTTTAGAGACCTGTTGGGGTAGCCTGATAATAAGGAATTGCAATAATCCAGACTAGATGTAACAAATGCATGGACTCATTTTTCTGCATCATTTTGACATTGCCTGATTTTTGTAATGTTACATAGTTGAAAAAAGGCAGTACATGAAATTTGTTTTATGTGTAAGTTAAAGGACATCTCCTGATCAAAGATAACTCCCATATTCCTTACAGTGGTGCTGGAGGCCAGGGCAATGCCATCTAGAGTAGCTATATCATTAGATAATGTGTTTCTAAGGTGTTTATGACCAAGCACAATAACTTCAGTTTTGAAGTTCTGAGTTCAGTAGCAGAAAATTGCAGGTCCTCCAGGTCTTTGTGTCCTTAAGACATGTTTGAAGTTTAGTTAACTGATTGGTTTCATTGATAAATATAATTGGGTATCGTCTGCATAACAATGACAATTTATGGAGTGTTTCCTATTAACATTACCTAAAGGAAGCATATATAAGGTGAATAGTATTGGTCCAAGCACAGCACCTTGTGGAACTCCGTGTCTAACTTTTGTGTGCATGGAGGATTCATCGTTAATGTGTACAAACTGAAATAAATTTGATAAATAGGGCCTAAACCAGCTTAATGCAGTTCCTTTAATGCCGATTAAATGTCTCAGTCTCTGTAATAGGATGTGATGAACTCTGGTATCAAATGCAGCACTCAGATCTAACAGGAAAAGTGCACTTTGTCTGATGCAATTAGGAGGTCATTTGTAACTTTCACCAGAACTGTCTCTGAATCCTGACTGAAAATCCTCAAATAAACTGTTGTTATGTAGAAAGTCACACAACTGGTTGGCAACTGCTTTTTCAGATCTTAGAGAGAAAGGGAGGGTTAGATATAGGTCTATAGTTGGCTAAAACACCTGGATCTGGAAAAGGCTTTTTAAGAAGAGGTTTAATTACAGCTACTTTAAAGGACTGTTGTACATAGCCTGTTAATAAAGACAGATTGATCATATCTAGTAAAGAAGTGCTAACTAAGTGTAAGACTTCCTTAAGCAGCCTAGTTGGGATGGCGTCTAAGAGACAGGTTGATGGTTTAGATGAAGAAATCATTGAAGTTAGTTCAAGAAGGTCACTTGGAGAAAAACAGTCTAAATATATATCAGGTTTTACTCCTGTTTCTAAGGTTACTGTGTTTAAGGATAAATCAGTGTCGGTTGAGGGCAGGAGGTGATGAATTTTCTCTCTAATAATTAGAATTTTATCATTAAAGAGGCTCATGACGTTGTCACTACTGAGAGCTATAGGAATACATGGATCAATAGAGTTATGACTCTTTGTCAGCCTGGCCAAAGTGCTGAAAAGGAACCTAGGGCTTGTTTTATTTTCCTCTATTAAGGATGAGTAATAGGTGGCTCTGGCATTACAGAGGGCCTTCCTATATGTTTTAAGACTGTCTTGCCAGACTAAACAAGATTCTTTCAGTTTGGTGGAATGCCATATCCTTTCAAGTTTTCGTGATGTTTACTTTAATTTGCAAGTTTGAGAGTCATAACATGGAGCTAACCTACAACTCCAAATGTTTGTCTGTCACTGACTGACTGAGTGATAACGTTACACCATTGATGCGGTCGGCCCAGTGTTGGAGTTTCCCCATTGGCTGTTGCTCTTTCAAAATGAATTGGCGCAAACAGTTTCAATTACACCCTCAGGGGGCATTTAGAGTGCAACTCACTGAGCGCAGCCCCAAAATAAGTTTTAAAAACACACATTTACCGACCGTAGCGTCTCGAAGGCTTTGACATTGACAGGAGCACCAACCCAGATATACAAAAAGATGCAACAGATCCATTTGACCATTTTTCTCCTCGGCTGCTGTCTCAAGGAATGTGAATATTAATATGACTGGGGGCAGTGGATTCACACACACCCTGGCCCTAGGAATATATTTGACTCTGTGTGTCACTGAGTGGGGAGAACCTGTTAGAAACCACTTAACCGGCACAGGTTCAACAGCAAGGTCAGTGCAGCATCTGGGATATTCAGTGTGCAGATGACAGCACTATTGACCTCAAGTGGATTTTGAATGCAAACAGAGTCCTGAGTCTGGTCTTGAATACAAAAAAGTTGCAAGTCACTCTTTATTTGGGCAGTATTCTCTCAAATGCAGATATCAACCAAAAGAAATATCCATCATCTGACTTATTGAATCGTAATTGCTGGTTTATAGGCTAAGTCAGTGTTCCCTCCAACAGAAGGTAATTCATGGACTAGCCAATGGGTGCTCGAAAACTGGGACAATACCATCAAAAGCCAACAAAAGATTCTGAGGATCACTTGTATCCAAAGATACTAAAGTAAGTACCAGCAAACTGAAAATGGCCAACAAAACAAGACTAAGAGTCTACAGCCATGCCAGCTACTCTGTGAGGCTATACTTAGGCACTGCAGTCCTTTGAGCTGAATGCTCATGTTGGCATGCTAATATGCCCACAAAATTAGCAAAAAGTACAGCTGAGGCTGGTGAGAATGTAATACCTTTTGCAAGTATTGGACAAATGTATATTTTGACCAAATGGTGGCGCTAGATGGAAGTCTAGCATCACCATTTAGATCAATAAAGTTATTACAAATTTGTGTGCCACATGCCATGTGTGTACCACATGGTATGGCAATCAATCAAATAGTTGTAGAGATACTGTATTTCAATAAAAACCACAAATGTCAACTTCATGATGGCGCAAGAGGAAAAGTCAGGGGATTACCAAAGTCAGTAGAATTCATCCTCTGGGGGCCATGACTGTATAAAATTTCATGGAAATCCATTAAGTAATTGTTGAGTGTGGGCCAAAGTGCCTGACCCACCGACCAGCAGACAGACCAACATTGCCATCCCTAAAGCCATGTTGCTAGCATGGCTAAAAAGACTACAGCAAAATGCAGCACCAACTGGCCAGGCCAAAACATTTGTCTGTCAGACTCCCTAAAGAGAACTGCTACTCTCAGATGAATGAAGGTTAGAGAGTCAGTGGTAGATCTGTGAAATGTTTTGAAGATAACATCAAAACCAGCATGAAGAAACTGGGAAGATGCACTCCACACAGAGACAGACTGGAGGTAGTCAGTTTCAGAAGGAACTGTTTTTTTGAAAATGAAATGAATACTGTGCTGCTTACAGAGGACAAGCAGAGGCTCTGTAACATGAGATTGATCCCCTCCACCAACTAGACAACCGCTGTCACTTGTCTATGAACATAGTGCAACACAAATTGTGATGCATGTGTGTATTTTGGGTCACTTGACAAATCCACATTGCTTATTTGATAAAAGCCTCCTTAATTCTCATCTCTGCCTCATTTCCTCCTGACACATCACTGATTGTTTTCTAAATCCGCATCCGCATTTTATTCTCTTTAACAAAAAGGAAAGAAAAAAAAACACTCCATTCAGAACTTACGAGATTTCATTTTAAAAGCTTAGTGTTTATCAGAATGAAGGTAATGGGAAATTTGTGGTCTAAGTGCTTTTATATACTGACAATCCAATTATTTCCCATTACTGTAGGCCTTGTCTTTCACACGAAAGCACTTTGGCTTATTTTAGAGCTAGTTGGAACCTGAGGGCTGATAGGAAGACAGATGACGGATACCAAAGTCTGAAGCATTGAGGATAACAATGACTCATTCACAGTATAAAAACATTTGTGTCTCCGAACAATATAGATTTGTTGTTCTTGCCCGAAATAAGTACCTCTGGTTTTAAATTGTGACTCATCAGAAAATATTGTCTTTAAAGGCTAATTTTTTCTTCCTGGCCTTTGTATTTCTACTTTTTCTCCCTCTCTCTCTTTCACACACGCACTTATATCCCTCTCTCACTTTCCTGAGCTGTCATCCAACTCATGACTATTCAGGGCCTGGTCCCCAAACTGTCACTGTTAATCAATCATTAATGACAGGAGGCAAACTCAAACAAACTACTATTAAGACTGACATGAAAAGCGCCAGTCAGGATTTGACAGATCTGACTAGTTTGACATGTCTGACGGTCAGCGGCAGCCAGTGACTGACCACAGAGAGACACAGAGGGAAAACTGCTTGGAGGACTCTAAGAGTCTGTCGTCCCTTTTTGGAAATGGCAGAAAATAAACAGTGTGGGTGGCACAAAGCCTACAGGGGCTCTATGTTTTATTTAATAAGAAAGTTAAACTTAAAAAAAGTCCCAAAAGCGGTGACGCACTCTTGACTCACAGAACTTTGAAGAAGTTTAGTCATGAAGAAGTAAAAAAACCTGAAGGTGTGTGGGCACATTTATTGCCCAAACATGGCACACTGCTTTATTTAAAGGGGACCTATGATGCTTTTCCTTATTTTCAGTCATATATATAATGTTCCAGTGTCAGCTGTTCATATTAAAAATGGCCAGAGTGTCAAATAATGAGGTAAACATATGTAGAAGTAATCTCTGTGAGCAAAAAGCAGCGGCTTCAGATGCCCTGAACGCTCAGTTTCCAACGTTTTTTTCTATTTTCAGCCTGAGCCAACGTCAGCTAATGACAGATTTCTTTATATGGTCATCTGCTCCACGTATAGCACACGAGTTCACTGCTCTGCTATGCTAACAGTATGGCATTTTTCCATTGTTCTTTTTTCTTTGTTCTTTTGATACGCCTTACGGTTCATGAGTTATGTGAAACATGTAATATCTGACCACATGGTGGCGCTATTGGTCCCATGTTTTAATGTGTTAAGCATTCCCACATGGGACACCTGTCCATGTAGTATGAATACTTTAGCACTTTTAGTTTTTGAGATACCACCTTGCATTCCTCCATACATTCCTCCCACTTTCTGTCATGGACTTTTTGTGTTTTGGGGTTTTGGTTTTGTTTGTTGCAGATAAGAGATTGTAGTGTTGCTTGGGTATTTGAGTTGTATTCATAATCATTCTGGTGGTTCTATGCAGGTCAGTTTATTATGAAGAGTTTTGTGTTTTCTGGGTTTTGGGTTTTTTGCTGTGCTTGCTTTGCCCATCTACACACCTGCCCTGCATCTAGCATCGTTAGCCCTGCCCTGCTTTGTGTTTCCCCACACCTGCCCTGTATTATAAATGAACCTTTGAAGAACAATAGTGTGAATGTGTATATTATGAGAACTGCACAGTTCTCATGGCATGCTGAGACCTGTTGGGCCGGCAGTGAAGCCCAAGGGGACTTCCTCAGATGTCTTGTTTTGCCCGATCAACAGTCCCAAACCCCAAGATATTCAGAAAAGCAGCAAATCCGCATATTTGAGAAGCTGAAACCAACACATCTTTGGCATTTTTTCTTTAAAAAAATAGTGAAACAATTATATGAAATTAAACATACTTGCTGATTAATTTTCTTCTGATCAACTTTATCAACCAAACATTGTTGATTATCACATTTTTGACATTTTTACTTGGCCGTGAACTAATAAAAAGTTCATATTCATGTGTTTGGTACACATCTAGAGCTAAAGAGGCCTAAATCACCTGACTCACCAGAAAGCAGCAATTGTATTGGTATGTCAGGTAAATAGTTACATTTTGTATTTAAAAAGTCACTTAAGCATTTCATGGTGAAGTTCTTGTTACCTGGAATAATTAGGAAATAGGACTGACTGTAACATGAACTAGAAAATGCATTTCTTGTGGAAAATGCGTGCGAATGCTGACAGCTGAAATTACTCGCAAAGCATTGCTGAAAATGCAGAAATCTGGAATTAATTTTATTTTAATAAGCTGAAAACTCAAATGCATTTCATTGCACTGCTAAAAAACCTGGAAGCTGAAATGTAAAACCTGCAACATTGGAAGCTGAACTGTATTACCTAAAGAAGCTAAGAGTTGAAATACATTAATAGAAAAAGTGGAAGCTAAACTTTAATACTTTCAAAGATGGAAGTTAGAATAAATTGCCTGAAACGACTGAAAGAACAAATGCTTTGTATTAATATCACCAAGATAAACTGAATGCTTGTCAGCATTCACACTAATTAGCATTCTGCTAATTCAGTGAGGAACATGTTTCATTTCCTGTAAATTCTTTACAATAAAAGTCTGCCATTATTTATTAATTAAAAGCTTTTAATATAAAGCAGTAAAACAGGAAATGTTGCGTTTGCATCGACGTAACTTAGCATGACTCTGATATGGCTGCCCCTTGGCAGGCTTCTAGAAAGCTGGCCAATCAGAACACAGTGGGCTCATCGGGAGGGGGCCCTTAAAGAGACAGGAGCTAAAACTGCCTGTTAGAGATGGAGGCTGAACTGAGGAGCTGCATAAAGGGCCAGTATAAGATAAATAATGAATTTTTTGAACTGTGAATCATGCAAAGCTACTCTAGCGGAGTCCAAAAATAACAATATAGAACTGGAAATGAGCATAATGGGTCCTCTTTTACTCTTCAATTATATTTTCCGTAAATGAAATCTCCATAAACGATTGTCTAACTAATATTTCAAAGCCTTCACCAAACTGCCAAACCAATCTTAGTTACTAACTTTTTACATTTTTATTTTAACTAAATAAGTGAAGCGTAGCCTGCAAGCTGCTTCAAGCAGTCAACTCAAGTCTGCCGCTATATTCCCATCGCATACACCTCTCACTGCGTATATCCTACCCCCTTTCAATCATGACAGTTTATTTAAACTTTGAGTGTTCTGTTCTTTCTTTGCAGCATGCCTGCTGCCACACTGCTCACCTGAAATCTATGCTGCCAGTTGCTTCTGCTGCCACTGCTACTGCTGTTGGTACAGGATTATGAGGCTCACTTCCACCCCAGCATCCAACTGTAGGTTCTGAGTTTATGTCTCCCTAGGGGGAAGTTACTATCATCTCTCCCCACTCCACACTGTGCTGAGCTCGGCGCTACTTTGTGGGAAGTCACGAGGTCAGAGCCCTGACACTAAAAATCAACGCTGTACATATTTTATGTTTTTCCTGTCATGCAGTGAAAATCATAACAAAAAAAACATGTAAAGATACGGTGATTACTCAATAAGGACACCCGAATACAAAATCCTTCCTCTATATCTCCCAAAGAAAAACTACTGCAATTTCACATTGAGTACACATAATATTTTCATAAACCCAGAATAACCAAACAAAACTGTTTCATACACCTGTTCTGAGGGTGACATAACTCCCAAGTTTTTTTTCAGCCGTGGCATTACATCCGGTCGAAGCTTGGCCACAGCTTGGCCATTTGTCCCCATATATTGGCCCTGTATTGCCTCGGACGCACGGAGGCGCTAGATCACTACTAGCATCGATCCTGTCCCTGCATTGACTTGTACAATTTTAAACCAGACGTGCAACTCATTCAGACCCCCCTCCTTCTCTCTCTCTCTCTCTCTCTCTCTCTCTCTCTCTCTCTCTCTCTCTCTCTCTCTCTCTCTCTCTCTCTCACACACACACGCTCTCTCTCTCTCCTCGTCTTCGCTTCAGCTGCATGTCGCTCAGTCAGTCAGTCAGTCAGTGGCCCCGGTCCGCTGCGCCTGCGTCTGCCTCAACAGCTCTCCAAAGCCGAGACGCGCCACCGCCGTCGCCAATGCGGGCATGACATACTGGCAGCAGTAGTGGGCTTCCGTCTGCCTTACAAAGGAGGGGAAGAGAAATAAGAGTAGAAGAGAGTGAAGTGACTCATTTCTACCCCTGCCGTGCGTCGAGAAGAGTAGATGAGTCAATGGCAGGGGCACAGCCTGGAGTTCATGCGCTGCAGCTCAAGCCAGTGTCCGTGCCAGAGAGCCTAAGAAAGGGCAACAAATTTATGAAATGGGATGATGTAAGTAATTGCGAGAGAGACCGGCTGTGAATCTTTCTTTTTTCACTGCCGGCTTATTTCTGCACGCTTTATTTGCATTCACATACCACTAGGATGTATTGTATAATCTATAGGCTACTCATGCAACAGTAGCCGATAGATTTAATTGTCAGTGGAGACTACAGTGAATGGGACTGCCTGCCTTTGGCTTGCTGGTTAACGGTTAACATAAAATGCAGCAGCTTTAGTGTCTGCTGACATGTGCTTTGTTTACATATCCCAATGTACAGTACGTGCGCGCGAGTGAGTGCACGCGTGTTTGAGAGTTTTGTGTGTGAGAATGTGCTCATTTAATCAAATTAAACATTTGAACTAAGCTCGCCGCTCCCCCTTCACTGGAAGTGTTTGATCAATTAACTACAATTAATTAGTGTATCGGGGCTCAACGCGCGGTTCATAGTGTAACCACTAAGCAGGAGTTGAATAACGACGGTGTGTTTTGTTTCTACAGTCCGTTATCATTCGCCCGTACTCCTGGCAGTCTAGCTGTAGAGAAATGACCTTGATTAATATTGATTGCACACTGCTGTTTGAGTAGCCGGTGAAAACATACAGTAGTGGCTTTTTAACAAACAGCTATGGCTGCACTGCACCTCCCCTAAATAACAAATGAACACAAACCTCTAATAATCCCGTAGAGACTTAACATAGCTGTTGCATTCAAAGCTGAGTTTAAACTGAGTGACCTTATTACACCTAATTGACGTCTCCATCCTCTGTGTTGCCACCACAGTAGCTCTATAGTCTGACAGGGACTTTCTGTGATATTTGTTTCACATATTTCCGCAACCCATCTCATTTGAATAGCTGCTTGCATTCCTCTGGTTTCGTCATACCTTGATCCATGTGTATTGTGTGAGCATTTGAATATGAGCACTGTCATTCCATCAAACCGCTTGCTCTTTTTCCTTGCTGAAAATGCAGAGAGAAGTCCCCACCTGTAATTGTTGTTAATTATAGTGTTATTGTCTACTGTGAAAGGACAGTAATAAAAATCTCAATTCTCATTTAAGATCAAAATGTACACAAATCTTACATGTAGATCAGTATAGATCAGATTTGTGATGATAAACTGTTTTGTTTGCACTAGTTTTATATGAGTGCCATTTTGAAATATAGTTTTATGAGATCATCAAAGACAGCAGTGAAATGATCTTAATCACTGAGCTCAGGTGATTCAAGCGCAGCACAGATGGCTTTAGTAAATAAGTGTTTGAGGAGTGTGAATTTGGTCAGTACAGGTGGAAGTGATGCATCTTTGCATTCATGTCAGTCTGTCAATCATCAATCTTATATTCAAACAAGAAAACTGAAGTACTTCCTTCACTAGTAATTACCAAGGAGTGTGAACTTCTTTCGGGTCTCTGGTTGGTATGTTGTGAGAAGGGGTTTGAGATGTACGTTTATTTTTCCTAACAGCTGTGTTTGTGTACTGTAGTTTATACATGTGGGCCTATCTACCAAAACCAAATGCCCATCAGGCGTTTCCTGCGAAAAACACACACCCTCCAACACAGACGTACGCACAGATACTTTCTCTGATTCATTTCCCATGCACTCCTTCCTTCCTCTTTCCTCTCTCCGTATCATTCGTGGAAAGAATCACAGAGGAAGACAGGGACAGTCTGAGAGAGAAAAAGCTACGATAAATTTTGAGTGAAAAAGGACTGAATTAAATCAATTTTCATCTTGTCATGGTTTTTGGATGTTGGGTCCACTTCAACCTCTCTTAACAAGACATCTTACAAGCACCTGACAATTCTAATATTTGACTGAGTACAAACTTTAATTTATTGCTTTACTCTGGAAGGGATTTTTGTTAGTTTCAGGGAAAATTACAGACTTCGCCTCACTGCTGAACATTCAGTGGAGACAGAAAGGTGTGCAATTTTATTTACTGTGTCAGGATGGTATACTGCACTGTATGGAGCAACAGCCATGACTTGTCTGAGTTGGTGAAGAGAAGCACCTCAGACTTCAACACACAGCGTTTGGTGATAGACTGTTGAAAAAGAATAGATAGCAATCAGACAACCTGTCAAAACGTTGGTAAAATCCTGGAAGCTTCAGACCTGTCCGACCTCTCTCACACACCTTGTATTTTAGTCGCTGCCACAGTACTACCACTGTAGCTCATGAAATCCCTGGCTGTAGTTTAAAACATTGCCTGGCAGATTATTATCTGTCAGTCACTTCAAATGGCAGATCTAGCGCCATTGTGTGTCATATTGCTGCTTTCCGTTAAGAGAGAGTGGAGGGCAGGCAGACATCCAAAGCCTCTAGGAAAGGGACCCTTCATCTGAAAGATCATTGACAGAAACTGGCAGGAAATATGTGACAGATGATGGTGGGTCAGCGTAAACCCAGATTTTCGTAAGCTTATGCTTGTATCAGGCATTTTGGTCTGATGTGTATTGAATAAGATATTATCAGGCTCAGCGGGGGATCTTAAAATCCCATAAAAGTAGTAGAATGTGTCATTAGCATACAGAACAGAAATATGCTGAGCTCAAATCTCCTCTCTAACACACCCCCTTAGGTGATGGCTAATGGTACAGACGCTTCACTAAAAATAATGGCAACGTCGCCTGCCTGGGATCGGTTCCCTAAGGGGTTTTTGTACTGTTTTGTAAGTCAGTCACTAATCTCATCTTATTTCAGCAAAAAGAAGGCCGCCGCTGCCTAATGTCTCCCCATTAATGACAAATCCTCAAAATAGTCAATTGACAATAAAAAAACATGAGCAGTACCATTCCGAAAGTAGTAATCTCTAAAATCACTCTAAAGTCTAATCAGCAATGTTATTAATACTCGTGTTTTCCTTATATGTGCAGACCCATGGGAAAATCTTTGCTAAGAGTCCATAATGACTTAATGTGTTTGTAGTGGTGGCCATGGAGAGTTAGGACATTAAGAAAGAAGCTGGTGAAAATGACTGCTTTCACATCATTAGGCAGATTCCCAGTGCTCTCAAGCCATCCTCTTTCTTTTTCTCTGACAGCACATACAATCCATCAATCGCCATGATGTGACTTCTTAACTTGGTTTATTGAAAATATAAACAACTTGTCGGTAATTTTATGAAACTCACGATCATTTGATAAAGTCTTCATGGAGTAGCCGATGTCTTCATGAAGGATGGCAGAGAGATTTTCATCTGTAAAAACTGAATTGAAGAAAACCGGGCTGCGGATCGTAACTTGAGTGGAGATCAGAGATTGCGGGGCTGCAGTTGATATGAGACGCTATATCTAAGAACTGTGAACATGAGGCTTTTTTCCTGCCCTCAGGCTGTAAAGCGCTGTGTGCGAGCGTGTGTATGCTGCATGCGTTTAGTGGTATGAGCTGTGTCTTTTGTAATTCAATCAAGCTTGCAAAGATTGTGCAATCATGTGAACACAACCAAAACGATTCCTCTTGAGTCTCTAATAGATTTCACGGGAATGGTGGGTTGCCATAGCAAACGTCACTATAGCAAATGCCTCTGATGTGACAGCTCACCATTTTCAGCATCGAACGAGACACTCATTTACTTTCTGCTCTCTACCCTTTCTTTCTTTCTTTCCTTCTTTTTTTCTTTCTCTTTTCCATATTTTTCTATGGGTTCATAAATGTGTGGAATTCAGTATTAATCTATCAGGTGTGCCAGGTTCCATAAGCTGTGATTGACTTGTTTAGACAGTATGAAATGATTTCAGAGCACTAATGGTCCTCTACACCCCACACAGACTTTGACTCCTCCACTGTCTACCAGCACCCAGCTCAAACCTTTCATGATACCCTACACTGTGTGTTGCACAGGGTCCCACCCAAATATGACAAGCGTGTAACAGATGCAGACCATTAGCTCTATCTCCCAATGCTGTGATAGGGACATCATTAGAAGCCTTATGAAGACACTTTGAAGATTTTCTTGCTCTGTGCCGCAAATGCAGTTTTCATCTCTCTGATCTCACAGCCATGGCTGATTGAGAAGGACAATATGCTACTGTTCAGCTGAACCACAGCCACTGTGGACACAGAAAAAAAAAGCAAAGGCTCTTTCTTTTTATAGAAGCATCCAATAATATCTGGTGTTGCCATGTATGCCTCAGGGTCAATCTTTGTTTGTGTGTGTGAGGCTTGGAGCTATCTGTGTGTATGTGGGAACTGAGGGAAAGCGTTTGTCTGTTACAAGAGGGGAAAATGGGAACATCAGCTGTGAAACAACCTGCACTTAATGATGGCAGTTGTCTCAAATATGCGCATGCACACACATTCGCGCGCGCACACACACACACACACACACCAAGCTCCTTAGTCATTTGTGGTGATGCCAGGTCATAGTGAGGAAAGTCCTTTACTACCCTAGAAGGAAATTATTATGTGCATGCTCACAACATAAATACCACTTTTGGTGTCATTTCAAATTCTAGTATGCATGTGGGATTACAAGAACTGCGCTTTGATACTGACAAATAAATTAATTGATTTACCCAGAGAATATTCTGCTATACACTCAAAAGCGCTTGTGTAAAAGCACAGATTCAGACAGGCATACACAGACATAAGCAGACACACACATTGACTCCAGATGTCTTTTTCTTTGTTTTCCTCCAGGATTCTACCACAGTGACCCCGGTGACTCTAACTGTCGACCCTAAAGGTTACTTCCTGTATTGGACCGATCAGAACAAGGTGAGACAATGCACATCAACTATTTTGGTCTGGCCAAGCCTTGAAGCTTGCACTTGTAAATTTCACCTGAGACACTGGTTCTCCAGTGGCAGTCCTAATCCATCAACCCTTTGGATACATTCAGATCGACAGTAGCACTACAGCAAAACAACAGGAGTGTGGGTACAAGAAGATTAGAAGATTACATTTAAACCAGGAAGCTCAAATTTTAAGGCTTATTAAGCAGCGAGACCCACACAGCAGATTTTAGTCCTTCAAGCCCAGATTCAGCAAGAATTGTTTTCCTCTCTCTGTTTTGAAATAGGAAATATCAAATTAGCACAATAGCATGACGTACATGATACAAGGTAGTGCACCTCGATTGTGTGCTTGCACATATGGTTGGCTGCCCCAGTACGTTGCTGGATGCACTGCATTGCACTGCAGTAAATTGTTGCCTCAGTGCCAATCTGAATGTTCTCAGTGAGTAGTGAAGGAAGTAGGAAATAAGTAAGCGTTTTTATGCCCTCACAGAGATATAAGGAGCTCCACAGTACTTTCTGTTTTGTTGCTGTCTATAGTCAAAATGAAAATCTATCCTATAAAAAATCCTATATAAAATCTAGCCTTTTTTTTGGGCATGAACAGGTGTCAGCAGAAGGTATTGTGTGCACCTGCAGGCACAGAATTGAAAAAATGGAACGGACACATTAACATGCTGTATACATTAACGTTTTGGGTCATGATGTGGGTCAGCTGTCACGGAATCGATTTCTATAGTTGGAATTGTGTTTACAGGGAATGTTACAGTGCTGCAGGGTTGGAAAGCTGATATATCACCACAGTAAAGGCATCATTTGCTCACTCATTTCACAGACAGTTGCTTGAACTATCCGACTTTGTCATGTACCGTCATTGCATGATCCAGTACTCATTACCATGGCAACCACATTAGAATTCTATGACAGCCGTGTTACGCGTTTCAGTTGTAATAATTATCATAGTACACCTAGGATTAGAAAAGGTTTGGAAGCTGTCTGGGAAACATTTAAGCTTTTGGAAACAGCGTCCGGAACTGTGTTGCTTTCAGACTACTTTCAGGATCACTCTATCGTGTATCTTTGATTTGCTTTTTTTTTTTTTTTTCTTTACAAGGCATGTTGCTTAAGGACACTGACCCATCTTTTATTCATAATCTAAGTGCTCCACCAGGAGGCAAGGTCCTTCCTATCCATTTTGACTGAAGCCAGTGAAAGAGCAGCGTTGGAAAAGGGACAGAAATCTGAACTGCTGCACCTGCAGTGCTTAACTTGACACCTGTGAGAATATTCCATAGCACATTGTGTGTTTTCTCCTCCCCAGTTATGGCAAAGACTTCAGTAATAACCAGGAACAAGATTGTGAAATTTAAGATACTAGATGCTATCAGATGCAGTAACCTTATCAAGCACGTGACTCATTTTAACCTTGAAAGCGTGTAATTGGCACAGGCTACTACAGTTTTGTCAAGTTGTTATATGCTCTGTTTTTTTGGTAGTTACATAAAACTATATATAACTACAAGTATGCCTATCCAGTTTCTATATTCTCAACGGGCTTAACGTGTTCCTGCTCTATTTGTGTGTATATCTGTATCAGCAACGGCAGTCAGAGGTAGACTAATTAATAGCTACCATTGATTTTATGTTTGCCTAGATGAGGGTATTTCACTGCAGCCTCACTAAAGCATAGACAGGAGTGCTGAGCATGACTTTACCTCTATACACACACGCACTTCCATACATAAATAAGCACACACACACGTCATTTATGAGTGTAGCGCTACTCCTGTTAGGTCATTGAGGAGGGATCCTATTATGTTTAAATTACAATAATACATTATATGTAGAAAAAGAGGGATGCCTTCAGGGCGTATGTTCTGTTCTGCCGAACAATCAATGAGGAAAGACTTCTCATTCTGGAAAGAGAGAATATATGTATATCTGTGGTCAGAGATAACAAGCACTGAGTGTGATTCTCCACTAAGAGAATTGAGAGAGGCTCTTTGGCATCAATTTGTCATTATTTCCTGTGCCTCTGTCATAAGGCGAGGATTTTGAATGATGAGGCTTTTGTGTGTGTGTGTGTGTTTCCGTGTGTGGGTGTCTGTTCTGTCTCCCAGCATTGAGCGCAGTCCTGCTGCACGCATAATAACTCAAATTGATATCTAGCACAGCCCGAATGAAACTCTATTAGGGCATAAAGAAAGGCACCCGCTATACTCCTGGATGCCATTGTGAACACAAAACTGTGTCTGTGTATGTGTGTTCATAAAGATGTCATGTCTCATGTTTTCCCTCACGTTTATTCATGATCGTTTTGCGCATCTGTTCAACAGGCCAATTTAAACAAGCTACGATGCTCTGTCCAGTTTTCAAGTGTGTTTGTTAGAGACACAGCCTGATGGCCTGCAGAGTAAAAGCATTCCTCAGATTCTTCAGAAGCACAGCAGAACTGTACTCAGTGTGCCTACTGCGCCCACTTTCAAACACACATTGTCACTGATGGCTACAGCTTTTAGTATTTACTGTATTTTCAGTGCTGTTATTTACTTGAGGCCTGAAACAGGACACGTTTAAAGCTAATGAAGAGTTATTGTGCATTTGAAATGCGTGTTTTCCTTGAAAAGTTTGATCAAAGGAAACTTTTATTATGAGCTTATTTGATCAACACGTTAAATTAACTTTGTTTAATCTGTATCCAAACAGAAGTTGTGGTTTTACAGGGAGTTATGTGGATGTTTACCCCTGTTTCAAGTCTTTATGCTAAACTATGTTAATAATCTGCTGGCTGTAGCTTCTGAGATCGGTATCAGTCTTCCCATCTAACTAGATGTCGAAACTATTCCTTTAAGGACATTAATAGTGTGTGTAAACAGTATCTTGGCACGTGTGAGACACTGAGACAGAGAGAGGGGATGAGCAATACATGAACTGTGCTGCTAATCCCAAAGTTTTTCTTTCCTAACTAGTCATGGTTTCTTCTATTATAATCTATCCACACGTGGATTTCAGCCATGTTTTAAGGTCAAAAAGGCAAAGTTTAGTTTTGACAGCAGCAGAAACTCAATGTCACATCTGTTTAGGTGAGATGTTCTGTGCCTTTTCTTTCTGGCTAGCTTTTAAGTTGATGACTCAAAGCTTAGGGATTCCTTTAGTTTCATCTTGATACCTTTGTTGTAGTCACAGTAAGTCATGCTGACAAAACTTCAAAAAGACAGTATTCTGTGCAGATGTTGTCAAAACTGCAGTAAAATACTTTTATTGTTTCTTGATTGATTCTGTCGAGGTAATGGAGGTGACTTAACGATGGCGGCAGCTCAGGAGATGAGCTTAGACACCTTGGATCCAGAGATAAGCTTAATTAAATTTTTCGCTTGCCTGCCTTCACTGGTGGACAGTTGCAAAACAGGAGCTTAAACAATGCTACTCTTGTTGAAGGTAGTTAATCTAGTCTGCTATAGTTGAAGTGTATTGTACAATCTCTCAAATTTTCTGCTGTCCAAACAGGTGCAAACTATGTGGATTCTAATATGACGTGAGCTCAGATCCGCAATATCATCAAACAGAACCGGAATATATTACACAGTGATCCATCCTTGCAGAAATTGTTCCCTGGACCTCCTACTTTTGTCTCTAGAAGGGCTCCCACCCTACAAGATAAGCTACTCCACAGCCATCTATCGCCAAAGACTTCTTGGCTTCACAAACCTATGGGCAACTTCCCCTGTGGCAATTGTTTCCATTGCATCAATATTTCTAAAATGGACAGATTTGTGGATGTGTTTACCAATAAGACATAGGAAATAAATCACTTCGCCAACACTTCCTTTCTGGTATATCGCCTCGAATGCCCTTGTGCACTTCTCTATGTGGGGAGAATAAAAAGGAGATTTAAAGACAGACTTGGGGGGAGCATAAAACTGCTATTCTCGCAAAAAAATCCAAACTATCCTATGGCTGTTCATTACAATCAAGTGGGACATGGGAGCCCCCCTTCCTTGAAAGCGGTTGCCCTTGAAGTCATACCTAAACATATAAGAGGTTGCAATAGACTAAAAAAACTCCTTCAATGAGAAACATTTTGGATTGTCACACTAAAAGCCACTAAGTCTCCAGGATTGAATGATGAGGTAGACTTTCTGTAGCTTTCTATGTGCTTATACTATCACCAGTAGTTAGAAGCTATTGTGAAATTTTAATATTAATTAATCTATTAAACATTATGTTCATCTAATGATCATTGACTATGATCAATCCATATTTATAATGCTTTTATACTTTAATATTTTACTGCCACTTACTTGAGCATAATGTAATATTCTTTGATCTGGCAATTTTGAATATGCTTGTTCATCCCTTATATATGCCAACTTTGCAATAGACTTTATCACCTGCTTTAATTATTTGGCCATTCTGCAGGGGATCAGATAACTAATGGTCAAACTGATATTTGTCTATCTACAAATGGTGTTTTCTTGTATATATTTATTTCTCCATTGAAATGACTTAATGTAAATCACTTATTGTTGTTGTGCCTTATTGTAGATTCATATTTTTCGGGCATGTATGCATGTATGGGGCCCATGCTGTTGTTTTAGTGCCCTCTATTAGTGAAGACTTAGAGTCGATACGTGTTGGTCTGCTTGGTTGCCTAGAAGCTTGAAGAATAAATTCACAATATTATTTCACCTGAAGACGGAGTGTCTTAGTTTTTTTCCATGGTTGAATGCACCACTTAAAAAAAACAAAGCAAGCAAGACTTCCTGGATCTCGTTTTTTTGTACTTTTACCTGCCCCACTAAAGAGCACCTGTCGTATGAGCCATCAGAAGCATCCCACACTTCCTTCTCTCACTGTAAAATAATGTCAGCTGTGTCTGCATTTCTGCAAGGGCTGTATTTTTAAACAGGGTGCTGCTATGTAAACTCCTGCAGTCATAAGTCTCCCATGTTTGTATGTATGAGTGCATTTGGCCAGCTCTTCCTGTTTCTGCATGCTCTCTCCTTCACCTTGAAAGCTCCACTGTAATGAATGCGCACACATACACACACACACACACACACACACACACACACACACACACACACACACAATGTACAAACACTTTCACAGACAGAGAATGAATATAATAATGATGGTGACCTATGACAACATCAGTAACAATAACATCAGTAATGTAAATGAATACCATGCAATGACCTTATGTCAACACATTTCCACCCTACGTTAGAAATACATTTACAATAGTGTCATAAATATTGGTGGAAAGTCACTATATCTCCCATCACTGTAAATCACCAAAAGTTAGTTTCAGTTCAATTGTTGTCAGGTTTCCTATTCTATTAAATGAAAGCCTTCTATGTTTAAAAGACAAACAGGTGAGGTGCTTTCCCATATTCGAGGAAAAGAATACTACACTTAATGACAGGGAACTTAAATATTTTTTTAGGTTCCTGATTCAAAGTTTTAACATAACACTTCCTTTTGGAATGATTACAACAATTCTGCATCAGTGACTGTGAAATGGGTAATTATGTAGCGTCTGTTTAAGATCCAGCGTGTGAGGATTTAGTGGCATCTAGCGGTGAGGCTGCAGATTGCAACCAATTGATTACTCCTCCCATGTCCCTCCCCTTCCAAGCGTGTAGGAAAACCTACGGTGGCCATAAAACTCGCAAAAATGTGAAATGTTTGGTTTGTCCGTTCTGGGCTACTGTAAAAACGGTGCAACATGGTGGCCTTTGTGGACGGGGGTCTGCTCCCTACGTAGATAAAGGGCTCATTTGGTAACGAAAACGCAACGATTAATATTTTCTTGGGATCATATACTAATTAAAATATACTTGTGAATATTATATTCCATTTCTGCCAAGTCCATTCTGCTAGATGCCATTAAATTCTACACACTGGACCTTTTAATTGTATTGGTGACTGGCAAATTTGTACAGCTTCTATTTTTAGAGTGTGGTTGTTGTCATGATGGTTCTGCTCACAATAGCTTTGCTTAGAAACAAGGCAGAAATGGCCTTTAAAATCATCACAAGTATATCTCTGAGTTACTTGACTTGATCCATTATTGCAGTGACATACAGCAAGTCACAAAGTTACCGTTTCCACTGGCCACTATGGTTTACTACTTTACATATCACAGTCACAGTGCCATGGTTACCATGAAATCAGCCTGAGGTATTTAGAGCCAGCTCATTTGACCACATTTACATGTATGCTATGCTTCAAGAAACAAACTCATATAAATGCAGCATACCAGCGTACAACCTAAAACACCCATTCACACACACACACACACACTCACATAGCCACACACATTCCTGTAATGTCCAACCAGGAACAGGTGCTTCTTTAGGAGGTTAAAAATAATTTTTGCTCCTGTTGGTTGAGCCTGTTTTGAAGGGGAGGAGCTATGCAACACTGAGAGGTGGACTGACTCAGTCAAATTAACAGTCTTTTGGTTTAGTTGCCATGGTTGCCATGCAACAGCACACACCTTGGAAATGTCACGTTCTCTTTCGGCCCCCGCTCATATTCTGAAGAATGTTGCCACTTTGAAACTGATATCATTGTTTCCTTGTATGCATGCATATGACTGTGTGTGGTTGTGCATTTGTGTGTGTTCTCCAAGGCAGGCTGTGGTTATGAGAAAAGGTTAAATGCTTTCTCTTGGGAGATTTATGTTTTAGCAGTGTGCCAATTTTCAGGACATTGACTGGACAAGCACTCAGCATATGGCATTGAATGATGTTCAGGGTTGAAAAACAGTTCACCCCACAACGAGACTCACACAATTGCCAGCGGGTGTGTGTGGGACATTTCTGAATGAGCCTTGAATTGACCTAAACTCAAGCATGAATAAAGCAGTTTTATTTTTATGTTAAACCTAATACACATCTGATGCACGAACACAAACACACACCCTCTTCTCTCCGCTCTGTCATAGCAGAGTTCACACATCTGTTTCCCCCAACACAGCAATTTTCTGTGATTACCAAGGCTGCTGCTCCTCCACCTCCGTCAGCACTATATGGGAGTGAGAGAGAAGGCATAAATCTGTAGCCAGTCTACTGAAAGTGAATTGTGACCTCTGCCAGCCTCTTATAGGCTGGCACACCGAGGCCCTATTTCATCTGTAACACCGGAGAGAAACACACAGAAAAAGAAAAGGAAAAAAAGAAGAAATAGGAAGAGGATGAGGACGATCACGATGAAGAAAGTGACTTTTGTCATGCCCTGTTTTGTTATCTGTGGTATGGTATCAGTTCATTTACTTAATGAGTCTCCTTCGTGGTAAATGATTTAGGCTGGTGTTGGTGTTGCATTGATTATGATTGGCTTTTAGCAGATTTGGACCTTTGCTCATGTAAATTTATCATGAAATTGTTAAAAATGGACAGTTTTGTAGCCAGCCAACCTAACATGTGTGACTTAGCAATAATGAGGGGTATTGACACTTTGTCACTAGTAAGCATTGAAGATATATGTCTAAAAATCCATAAAATTACATAATTTGTACTGTATTTGTACTCTAATCACATGTACTTGCATTTCGCAATCTTGTTACATTTTGACAGATCTGCCTTTCCAGTTGGGTTGTATCCAAATTATGTGTAGAATTCAGGTCACAAAGGGAGTTTGATGACCTCTGATGGGTGCTGGCTCAAATGTCTAATTTTCCTGGCATGATCAAGTGATAAAAATTAGTTTCCGATCACAAGTGTAAAGGCAATCATAGTTAATGTAGCATGACCAGTAATAGAAAAAAGGCTGTTCTTAACAGTTTTAACATTGCTTTACTTGATGAGAGATTATACTTGTTAAGTGACTGACACACACACACAGTACTGCCTCTTTGTCATTTTGATCGATTACTTATATGTGCTGAAATCAACTTATCTTGTATAATTATTATATTATATTGTATATTGCCACATGAAACATTGTATTGTGTATTGTCAAAAAAGATTTGAATAGGCAAAATTATAATCACTCTCACACAGGATTGTTTCCTGAAATGCTGAGATCTGCTCTAGGCTAGGTTCTTTGTCAGTATTGTGCTTCATAAAACATGACTTTTGGCTAATTCTTTCTCATGAAAGCAGAGATAAATCTTTCCAAATAGGGTAAAATTGCTTAGTTAAGATATTCAGTCATTACCATTACTGGTAGTGAGAGGGTTAGACATTGCTGTCAACACTGAATGGTTACAGCTCCCAGCAAAAGGTCAGAGCAGACAGTTATTGATATCGGCCATAGATGTCTCTGTACAGTAGTTTTATAGACTTTATTTATTGGTTTTCAGGCGCTGGACTAAAACTGTTGTCCTCATTGTCACTGCAGCACTTAAATATTATGACAGTTAGGCAGGCCACTCCATGCCATGTTGTTTGGGAACAGCAAATGTTCCTACAGTGAAATGTAAAACAAGGATTGCTTATTTTCATCTTGCAGTTTTTATTAGGTGACATGAACTACAGTTTGACACAGGGCACCCATCCTAAAATAGGAGAATGTAAACTGTTGACCTGTCTTTTTTGTAGGGCTGAAGTGTAACATAGAGAAACGGTGGTCTTTGTATGTGTGGCACTGTAGAGTGAATAGTTCTTTGTCAGAGATGAGAGTCAAAAGCAGAAAAAGAAGAGTGTTAAAAGAAGAAAAGCACTGCCAAACTCTTTTGGATTAGCAGTTCCTGGGTGAATTCAGAAGGCTTTGTTTGTGCTTGAGTTAGCTCTGTTTTACTCCTTGAATTCAGATTAGGACTTATTTTCCACTGCTTTCCTGTATGTTATCTGCCAGGACCTATCTATGTCATGCATCAATGCAACAGTGTGTTGATTTGTTTAGATACGAGCATGCATGGCAAACGTCACAACAATAGTGAAAGATGGACTCCGCTAAGCACTCAAAAGTGTGGCTTCACTTTATTCAAGAAAATGACAAGGCAAAGTGCAATGCAGTTAATAAGTTGTAAGTCAGGTTGCACATCAAATTTGACCAAACATTTAAGGAAACTCACCGTCGATCTGGAAGAATGTCAGTGTTTGATGTCTTGCGGTCTCCTAGCCAGAGTGTGTCACCAGCCAGTGCTAGCACCTCGATAGGACCTCCAGTAGAGTCATGGATACCTGTATCTATATGCATGTACTGTATTCCTGTTGTCATTAAGCTGTCGCTTTTCTTTTCTCGACTTTTTCTTGTTGCTCAGTAACATACAGGAACTCCTCAGCTGCATCCAGACTGAAAACAGTTCTGTGTAAAACATTACAAGGGGCTGTGTTGGTGGGGGCGTGTTGTTTAAAATGAAATATGATCCAGCAAGTCTGGTTGGAGTAATAGATTATTGCATTTAAAGGCTTATCAGAAAAACACTGCACAGTGCTTTGTAATAATCACAGACTTGATTTTACAACTCTGGAAAGTTATCACACTGCAACCACATCTGCAGTCCGTGTGCAAATCCACAGCTGTCCGCGGAACGCCGAAAGCATGAATTGGCGTTTACGGTGACAGCACACTGTCGTTGAGGGAAAGATGAGACAGAAAGTATTCAAAACAAAAGCAGAAGACTTTGAATTTACTTATTTTAATAAAACTATAAAAGTCAAAGTAAACGCTTAAAAAAATAAAGATATTTTTGTTATCTTAACATTTGACCTCTTTTTTTTTACCATATTGAAATTGAAACTGGGGATCGATAAGAACCAGAATTGATAATCAGAATCGGTAAAATTCAAACAATACCCGACCCTACTGCTCTGTGCTTGTCTACTGGTAAACAAACACATGCTAGAGCAGGCAGGCACACACACACACACACACACACACACACACACACACAAACACAAAGTAACATTGAGGAGAGACATGGTTCTGTTAATTTCCTCTCCTAAACAACTGGAGTCCGTTCACAAAAGTTGGAGCCACAAATCCGGAAAGAGTTCTAAACAGTATCGGTGCCAACACTGTTCATTGTGAATTTGAGCAACTCAGCTGAGTCTGCCAGGGCAACGGAGGTGACTAAATGATGGCAGCAGCTCTGACTGGGAGGCACAAGAGGGCAGCTAAGACACCCTGGATTCAACATTGCTTGTAAATGATGACGATGATGCAGCAGCAACTGAAGGATAAAAATTATGATTTGCCCAAAGTCAGCAATAATATTTAGGAATGTACAGGGGTTGGACAAAATAACAATAATACCTTAAATTGAATGCAGTCTTATACAACAGCCTTGCAATAAATACTCCCCTTGTGCAGCTTATGCTCCATTCTTGTTGTTAATTTGTTAAGAGAGTGTTGAATCATTCAGTGTGACTACCAACACCTCTAAACACAATGTTGATTTTGAATACTCTGATGTTTAAAGGATAACATCTGTAATTTTAGTATCCTCTTATCACTGTGATTAGTGTCCATGACGAGTAAATCTGTTTTGTTATTGCCACAGTCAGAACCTACCATTGTCTGTTCCACTGCAAGTTGATCGTATCAACCATTTTTTAAGAAATGTACTGTATATTTCCCAACATGACTCTTGTAAACAAACAAAAGTTATGGTTACATTCAGTGTTACTCACCGAAACCTACTACATGTATCCTTGAAGTCTAACAAACATGTTGAATGCATTTCCTTCCTCATAAAACATTTCCAAAGCAGATTTTCAAAATATTTTAAATTGGGATTTTTTTGCATTCATATGCCATGGGCATGTTTGCTTGCGGTCTTCTTTTTCACTTCCTTTGTTGACGCATTGCTTTGTTTCCTTGCAAGTTCATATCATCGTCGATCAGTGGAATACCACAAAACCAACAACAGTATGTGAATTGCTTTGGTGCGTCCGGTTGTAAAAACATGGTTTAATAGCATCACTAAAGGTACCTTTAATAACACCACAATTATAATGTCCTTGTACTTGTATGAAAAAGTATGTGTTAGTACTAAATGTAAAGAGATGGTTGTGTGTATTTCCCTCTCATTTTCCTTTTTGTTTAAGGAACTTATTCCTAAAAAGTGTGTGTTAAAGGAAAATGGTATTTGTGTTTTTAATTGCTAAACACAAACAGCGTTGTAATCATTTCAAAATCATTTAATGATAGTTTACAGCCTGTACACTGGCACAAAATTTATGTTCAACTCGACTGAACATGATGGCCCTGTATTGTAAATGTGACTGGAGAAAATATGATCGTATTGCAGTAATTCATTAAAGTGCTCCAGTAGAATTACATCAGTTACATTACAGACAGGCAATGAGTCATCTGTAAAAACAAAAAAAAAAAAAAAAAAAAAAAGATTGAAATCTGAAACTTATATTAGTCATAGATGATATAAAGAGTTTACAACAAAATAGATGGTCTAATATGATTATTTTTAGACTGAGTGCTTGTGTACATGACTTACTGTCCAGAAACTCAAGGCTCATGATGGCCTGACTGCCTGGTTAAAATATGACAGCAGAGTGAAGAAGATGATTAAGCTTCTCATTGTCTCATGAGTCCAGGTATTTATAACATTTATGCTGGCCTATTTCTGGGCAGCTTATTCAAAAGTGATCTCTATTATGTTGATTCCTTTCATCTGACACAGTTCACACAGAATGCAGTTTGACATTAAGTGCTCGATATTTGTATGACGGGTACGTTGCACACGGTCACAGGAGTAGAAAAGAAGAGCGGGAAGAGAGACTTACCTTTGATGAGGATGACTGAAATAATTACTCTGCTTACTTCAGCCGTCATGTTCCACTCACTTGAACACTGTCAAAAAAAACCCCTCTTATTTAAAGTGTAAAAAACTTAAGGAAGACTTTCTAGTGCCAAAGAAGGGGCTTAATGAAATTTTGATGCACAGTACTGAGATGTATGGTTAAAGTTGATGCTGTTAAAAGTGACTTTATCTCTGTTCAGTAGACTGCAGTCAGCTGAAAGGTCTGCTTCATGCTGTATTTTGTTAACTTCTGTCTCTACCTTTGTCTGTCTTTGCCTCTCTGTGCACTCTGTCATTGCACATCCTGATTACCTTTTCATTATTACCTGCCCGGTTTCATATATTGGTTTTGCTGCAATAATAAGATGCGGTGCTCTAACAGTAGCGACCCTTATTACACACCAGTAATGTTTCTTGATGAAATGACAGTTGCTTCTCTTTTATATTAAGAATTGTTTTTGAAAGACGATTAATAGTTAATCTTTGCCATTGCTCAAGCTTATTGCTTTTTCTGATACCTTGCTGAGTGCAAGGAACAAAACTCAAATATTAATACATACAAAAAGTTATCCTCTGAGGCAACTGAGAGTGATTTTATCACAGGAAGTGAGTTGAGCCAAATGTGAATCTTGAACATTTGAACCTTTACCATAAAACATCAGGAGCATGGCTCTGTAGTTTATAGGCCCTCAAGCCGCAGCATTTACCGGCGTTTTGAGTTGTCATTCTTGCGTAGCTATGATTTGAATAGATTTAAATGTGTGGCAGAAACCAGGCTGCTGTTGAGGCTGTCAGTTAGATATTTGCATGGCTGAGACAGAGCTGAGCTGTTGGTTGAGCTCTGCATCACAACACAGCTGAATCAGTTGGAGTCAGCTTGTTTATGCTTGTTTTGTTTTTTTTTGTTTGTTTGTTTCCCTCTGCGTCGATCTGGCAGTGCCAGCAAACTGAACTAGTAAAGAATGCCTGAAGTGCGTAAATGTCTAAAAAGTGCATAATGGCAGATTAAGATTGTCTACTGTAACCATTAAATGTATCCCTGCCTTCCCCTTATATATTGAGGGGACTTTAAATTTACCATGACACCACTGAGTTTATAAACAAATTATGGTATCAGTATACTATGTGGTGCAACGTGTAATCTGAGCATGTGTGGATACCCGTTCCGAATGGCCACACCCAAACCTGCTGTCGCAGAGAGCGACAAAACGCAAGGAATCATACAAATGAGGATTATGGTGTACCCTCTCAGACAGTCTCTCCTCAAAGGCTTTCATGGTGTTCTATTCAATTTCATGCATAAAAAGTGAAGGAAGGAGCTGTCTGAAGAATGAATAAAACAGAGAGAGAGAAGTTCAAACCCTGCTTCCCTTCTTGCACTCCTCAAGACTCCTGACCAGTCGTTGTGTGAATGATTGTTAGATTTCAATTGCAAGATGAAGCAATGCTAAATGTTGCAAGCCTTTTATTTAACGGGCACAGGTGTGACTTTTGTGTAATCATTAGCCAGTATCAGTAATTTGTCCCACATATGAAAAAAAAAACAGTACCAGTCAAAAGTTTCTCATTCCAGAGAAGGGGGAAGGTGTGTACACGCTTGTAAACAAAAAAAAACGAATGTGTTGATTCAGCCGAGCATTTTCACCATTGTTTTGTCCTCTCCTGTCCCTAATTAATAGTGTTATGAATGATTTTGCTTTGCTCACAAGAGTGTGTCTTAATAAGATGATGGCTGCACATTGACTGTTATGGTGAAAAGTCAATAAAATATGTGGATCTGTGGTTTGTGTGTTGCAATGGGATGATCTGACATTTTGATGATGGGGTCAGAAATCAAAGGTTATAGTTGGTCACAGTAATTTATTAGATCTCTGATAAGTGTTTCTCTGAGGTAGACTGGATGCTACTGTTACAGGTCAGAAGGGATAAATTAAATCTCTCAGTCATCGATTTGTTCTATTAGTTTTAATTATGCTAAATCAATTGCGGTAGAGAATTTATAGCTTAGACGTTTAAACACTCATGCTTCTAGTAAACTGACATTTAAAATTTGTGAGGACTGTGTTTTATGAGTCAACTGGTACACAGCGAGACAGACTGACTCTCTCTCTCTCTCTCTCTCTCTCTCTCTCTCTCTCTCCTTCTTCCTCCATTCCCTTCTTTCCACCTCAAACGCTAACCCAGCCCAGTTGCCATGACAATCCAATCCATGCAGCTTGTTTTTTGATGCTGCAAAGTACTCAAAACCCCCCTGCTGCTGCGATTTGACTGCCATCGCTGTACTAAGCCAGGTGGCTGCTATCCTCAGGGAGCCCTTTCAAATAAAGGCATTCAGCCAAAAGACTTTGAAGTCCCACTGTAGACAAGCTCTCAATAAGAGAACACACTTCCTGCCTGTTTCATCCCAGGCTTGGCCGGGGGAAGCTTAGATGGAGCACAACCTCATGTTGCTCATCAGTTTGTTGCGGTGGAAATGCTACAAAAAATACACAGTGAGTTTTAATCCTCAATTCAACTCAGTCCAACTCTCAATAAAATAATGTCGCAGAGATTCTTGGCTGTCAAATAAAGGGATTAGGATGAAATGTGTGATCAAATGGTGTTACTGGAAGCTAATCTTTGAACAGATCGTACTCACAGTCATGTACAGACAAATCAAGCAATTTGAAGATGTCACCTTGGGCCCTAAGGAATTGTGATAGGTATGTTTTTCTCATTTTTGTGACTTTTCACAGTCCTGTAAAACATTTTTATGCTAACAATCACACTCTACTTTGGAGTCTCCAGTTCAGCTGACTTGCTGAATTTGTCTCTTTTCTTGTAAAGAGAAAATTACCCAAAATGCACACAGAAAAGACCATTGTTGAGATTTGAACCCATTTGATTTTTTTTTCTATAAGTACCTGTGCAAAACAGTTAGCTATCCTGCTACACATTTTTTGATTCAATAATCAATAATTCTAACACATTAGAACCTTTTATATCATAAACAGTGCCGTTATAAAACACAAAATACACAGGAAATCTTAAACTTAACCTCAGAACATTTAACTGCACTGTAAAGCAAACTAATCAAGATGAAACGAGGACACATCTCAAAAATGAGAATCAGTTCCTTGCTCATGTTAGCTTTAGATTTAAAGTCTAGAATAGAAGAATACACATCTCCGTTGTTAAGCCATTAGATTTCCCTTTAATTTAGGATCTTTGCCTGTGCAGTGTGGGTCATAAGTTTACCAAGTAATGAAGTTCTCCCATTCTCTCTCTCTTCTCTTTCATCTACGCTGTCGCCAAGAACAGAAAGATGAGAAGTGAAATTAAAAGAATATTGAAGTCTGAATTGCACATCTTAAATTAGCCCCTTCTCCTCTGAAGAATGTTGTAAAACTGACACAAGTTCCCTACCTTTGGCAAACTCATTATTGTTGCTATTCTTTCGTGTGTGAATATGCCAGCCTTAGCAAAATGGCTACATCTGCTGACAATAGGAAGGTTAATGTGAAAAATTAAATGAACATACACAATTTTAGGTAATGCACATTTTGTCAGTGTGCAGATTGTTGAACTATCAGACTACTACCTGTTCAGGAATGTTGAAGGAGACTGAGAGTAGCGTGTGAGTTTCAGCATGCTAATAGAAAAATCACTTTAATGTCTCAAGGTTAGAGTACAGACCAACACGATGAGCCCCTTCACTTTTTTTTCCACCGCACACTATAAGCACATTGCATTAATTTATTTATTATGTGAATGTATATAGAGTTGTTATTTGTCTATTTTCCCTTCCTCCTCTTCCTCTCTTAACTAATGTTTCAAACAGGTTTTTCTGCATTCATTGAAAGCCTCAATAAATGTTATTTAACTCATTTTGCTGGAGGAATCAGGCCAATGGATGGCTTACACTCAAGTCCCATTTACTAATAGAGCAATTATAGGCTTTTTGCTTTAGAACTATTTCCACTGCTTCCTGCACATAAATGAATGACCAATTGCTCAAGTGGGCGACTGGAAAGAAAAGGTCTTTAACTCCATTTCAAAGAGACAGACGCAGAGCGGTCATTGGGATAGTAAGTATAGATAATCACAGAGAGCAAAGAGTGAGTTTTTTTTCCCCTCTCGACTGGTCTTGTTAATCATTTACAAGCATGTTAGAAAGGGCTGCATGTCTCGTGCTCACTCTAAGAAACCCTGAATTGTACTCGTCTCATATTGCGACAGCTCTCTCAGACAGATTTTTACTTTGTGTTATTGATTGCTTCGATACAGACTAATCGCAATAATTACATTAGATGAGCTTCTGATGTTCGAGAGGGCTGTAATTCCCACAAGCTAGGGGTTTCTGAGTTTTCATGCCACCCTGCTGCTTTTCACTGAATTCCTTTGTACTCTGTCGCAATTATCCAGCTGCTGTCTCTCCATCTCCAAATGTTCATGTCAGACGGCTTATTAACAACACACTGAGGGACTCATTTTGGCCTTTATTTTCGTTTATTAACATCTCTACACAGACACTTACAAACTTAGGTTAGGAAAAAACCCCAGAAATCCCCTTTATCCACTATCATAGCAGTATGTTTACTGTATCTTACATTGTAGAATGACCCCTGATTGTTTTTTGACTGATAAATGGTGTGCTGGAGTGAATCCTGCCAAGCAATCTGTTGTCCATCCCCGAATTTCAGGTCCCTCAGACTCCCCTCTTCCTCTCGCCGTTCCATTTCCGCTCGAGCAATTAAGTGTGTCACAAATGTGGGTCAGTCGCCTTTCTTTACCCATTAAAGTCAATTCAGTTTGGTGGAATGATAAGAAGGTATCAAATTTAAACAGCTTGGAGGTGCTCTGGGGCAAGACAAAAAGCACAGCAGTCTGCCATACTTAAAATACCAGCACCAGCTCCTCTCTGAGAGCCTTCCTCGAGAGTTACATGACGGGAGGGAGAGAAACGACACCTGGCGCATTAGAAGAGAGGACGAGAGGGACATGGAGAATTACTTTTCATCAGTACATTAGGAGACAAGCTGAGGCCAGGGTGGCAGTGAAACCTTTTAGACAGATTTTCTCCATTTGGCTGTCTGATTGTGTTCTGCTGATGGTGATATGGTGTCTTTGTTCTATTTTTTGTATCAAATGCTTTTAGGACCTATTGACAAAGACTCATAATTGCCTGTGGTTTCTTTGACAGGAAAGAGGATAAAAAGGCACTTTGCTTCAGAGTAGCAGCGGGTCAAGAGTAGAGCCTGACCAATACATCAGCATGGCTCATTTTACGTTATTTTATTATATTTTACTATTCAGTAATGTCAAGGAACAAGAAATTGCAGTAGAGGAATACAGATATGTTTGAGGTGATTTAGAAACAGTGAGGCTGTTACATAGTTTGGCCACCAGAGAGAACTAAAAAGTTTATTGGCTGGACCGCAACAGCCGGGCCAGCCCTATAAACACGAATGTCTGTGACTGAGTGATGAAGTTACACCCTTTGCCTCAGCTGGGTGTCACCATGAGTCACTATTTCCTATATCTGTTGTTTCAAATTAAAAGCCCTCTAGCGTTTCATACACGGTCCAGCCGTATACTAGGTTTTGACCTAGTCTTATTTTAGCCATGCTAGCGGCATGGCTCAAGGGACAGCAATGTCAGTTTGTTGGTCAGTTGGTTTATGACCAATCTGACATACCTAAAGAACTAAAGACAATTTGTGTTTTGTGCTAATTAGCAAATGTTAGCAGGCTAACACACTAAGCTGTCATTGTGAACAAACATAACCTCCTAAACATCATGTTAGCATTGTCATTGTGAGTATGCTGACATCCACATTTAGCTTAAAGCACCGCTGTGCCTGGTACATTCTCACAGAGCCGCTAGCATGGCTGTAGCAAGACTTAGTTTTGTTTAACTCTCAAACATCCATACTGATATTCACCTCAAAAACCCAATATTGGTCAGATTCTAGTCGAGAGTGCTTATATATTCAGTGGCTTCAGTGACATGTCTTGATAAACACTTTCAGTGGGGACTTAGTCAAACGGTTCGGTTGACATCGTGGAAATGACACAGAATGTGTAAACAATACTCTTAACTGTGTTTGGTGTTTTAAATCATCTTTTGGAAAGTATTTTGTTTTGTATGTAAACCTTATATCCTGTCCTTTACTCTCTCTCATTGTACTCACGTTGTATTTAGTGTTAACATGCACTGATCAAACTGTTCAAGTTAGACACAAGAAAAGTGTAAACGGAGAAAGAAGGATAACTAGAGAGTGTTTTAAGGAATGATCTTGGGGAGGAACAGACACAGATACAGAGAGAGTGACAAAAGCTTTGCCTGCAGAAAGAAAGTGAAAAATGCATTTCTCTAAGCCGTCCGCTTTGTCCTGACTTCAAAGGGCCCGTGGATTGCACTTAGGAGGTGTCTAAATGAGGCGATGTGAAAGATGAGAGCCAGAGCTGCACTGTATCTGCCACTGGCAGTGATTCTCAAAGGACTTCAGTGGAGAGCCCCAGCAGAGCACAAGCACACACAGGCACACTGCTCACTTGTAGCTCACAGTCTTGAATCGAGAGACGTGTTGTGGTTGAACATACCTTTCAGCCATTGCTTGAATGCCAAGAATTTTATTTGTGTGAAAACTCTCTGCAATGACATGGTGAGTTTAGTATTCAGAAAGAAGAAGAATATAAGGAGAGGTTGTATAGATGCCCAGAGGAAACTGTATTTTCTGACTGAATAGAAAAAAGGTCTGACATAAAAAGGTTGCATGTGTGTGCAGGTGTATTACAGTGTGTGAGTGTGTATGTATTGCAGTGTCTGTATTTGTGTCTTGTCTGGCCTTTAATTACCTCAGTTGAAGCTTTCTGGGGATTTTTTATGTGTTTGTGCATTCCTGCACTCTCACTCTCCAAGGACTCTGAAGGGGATCTCAGATGTTTCACTGCAGCAGATAAGAGTCATCCACAGTGTGCCTGAAGGAAGCCACACAGATAGAGGAGCAGACGTAAATGGTGTGGAGAAGTCAGGACGGAAGAAGACGGAGGAAGGGATGGGAGGTGGTGTGTTAGCATTTCTGTGTGTGTGTGTGTGTGTGTGTCGGCAGGGGATCAGACAAGATGTGAACTGTCATCCAAAGACATGAGAGCTGCTGTTAAGATGCAAGAAAACAGGAGGGGAGCACGAAGGGAGGGGAGGATGAGGAGGACTAGAGGAGGCAGATGTCCAGAGAGAGGATAGGTGAGACGAGTGAGACAGAGAGGCACATGTCCAAGACAGCGGAGGCAGTGATGGACATGAGAGGATAGAGTACGTGAGGGAAGGGGGAGGGGGGAAGTAAAAATCCAGCCAAAAGCATAACAAAGACGGAGCGAGGGAGAACAACAGAGGATGATGGACAGATGAGGGAAGCAGCTTTGCTTTCTCTGTCATCCCACTCGGTTCTGCTATCTATCAGAGAGGAGTACACTCCCTCCAGTATCCCTCACTACACTCCATCCGTCACTGTGTGTGTCTGCGTGTGTGTGCCCGCGATTTGATTGGTCTGGCACGCTCCAAGGAAAATGGTGACCAATGTGAGCTGAAGAGCCGGTCACATCATCGCTCTCCGTCACAGAGTATTTATAATGACTGAACACAGCAGACACTGCAGATTGATGATAGAGAGGAGTTGGAGTTTGTGTGTATATATATGCACAAGTGTGTGTGTGTGTGTGTGTGTGTGTGTGTGTGTGCACGCGCATATGTGTATATATGCCTATAGAGTTGTTCGTGAGCATGTGCTTTACCTGATGTGTGTGTGTGCATGTGTGTGCAAGCATGAATGTGTGCGCTGATGTATAGAACAAAGCTTCCTGCGGCCTTTATCTCAACGTTGGTTGTTTTGCGGAGCATGTCGGCTGCTGATAGCCACTATCAGCCACAGCCATGCTTCTCCACCGCTTGGCCTCAGTGATTTTTTTTTTTTTTTTTTTTTTTAACCACAAAGCTGTTCCTCCCTCACTCCTCCCTCTCCATCTTTCCTCATTCCTTCCCTCATTCCTCCTGACCTCTAATCCATGTGTCCTCTCTCCATCTGTCTGACCGTGATGAACTCAACCTCAAACTCATAACCAAAGTCACATGAACCCACATATTTATGACTTAACTCTACATGTGTATTTCAACCCACTGAAAAGGCACATTTAAATGTATATGTTGATGTGCATGCTACATGACAATGAGGGTTTAGTGGAATAGGAATACCCGTAAATCCAGAGAGATACATTCTTATCGTATTTGTAGATGTGACTGGTGAATCCTGATCCTGATTTTGACTTGACAGACAACTTAAAGATGTGAAATCACATAGGGTGCAAGTAAATTCTACATTCTGAAAGAT
The DNA here is from genome assembly GCF_914725855.1 of Thunnus albacares. Lineage (NCBI taxonomy): Eukaryota > Metazoa > Chordata > Actinopteri > Scombriformes > Scombridae > Thunnus > Thunnus albacares. The sequence goes on along the minus strand of NC_058121.1, from coordinate 19,000,484 downwards.
CCACAATCCCTCCAGTTTGCTTCTATATTATCCTTTTTACATTACTATAGTGTTTGTGAAAGTCTGTACCTACATTTTAAAAACAGCATGAAGTCTGTGGAAATTTGGCCAAATGGTCCGTGTGTAATCGCTGTCTAGGAGGACAGACATGGCAACCGACAACCAATGAGATCTTAAAGTAATGAGACATGACTTGAAGGCTGCAACAGGGGATGACTGATGTGCATTTAGTGACAATGAACAAGGTATTAAAGGACTAATGTAATGCTTATTTACAGTATTTACAACAAAGCATGACAGACTGCACAGAGAGGATGAGGAAGGGAATAGGACCAAAGGCAGTGCCAAAAAATTATATAAATAAAACTCGTTGTAGCTTGTCAGCATCAGTCCAGTTCAAAACAAACAATGTCTCTGTGTACCCACAATGTCAATTCCCTTTAAAATACTGTAATACAAATTGAATTCGATAGTTTTAACAAGCAAAGAAACACCAGTTTGTCAAAGATACACAAGCAGAATGAACAAACAGGGATTTTTTGGGGGGTTTGTTTTAAGGAGTGGATTGTTTGTGAGTTAACAACTAATCCAATCAGTTTAGGTCAGATCAGGACAGGTGTGTAGACCAGGTGTGACTGCACCTGTTAAAGATAACAGGTAGATAAAGCGCATGAGAGAGATACGTACTTTATAACTACAAAATAAATAACTCTCTCACACTCTCTCTTGTGACAAATCTCTACCTGCATTCACAACTTTTAAATGTCAGGGTAAAATTAGGGCTCAGATAAAACTGTGACACATCATGGCTTTAAGATTGTCAGAAGCATGCTGGCATTCACTTGACCAGGTATTGGGTGTACAGGGGTCAGTCGAAGTGTGAGCACAGCTGAGAAGCCTTTGCAGGATTAAGTAAAAAACAGTGCAGCCCCACATGGTGGCTGGCTGAGATCTCTGCATCAGCACAGCACATTTGTCGAAAACACAGATTTTGCAGCAGTAGAGGTTAGGGACAAACTAGCCTAATTTTTTAGACATTTCTCAGAGTGGGTGCACGGGTAGCACAATTAGCTGCACAAAAAATTTAAATTAAAAGAGACTTTTAGGCTTTGCTCGAGCTTATGTGAGTTCAAAATCAATTTCACAGATATACAGCCAATGAGACTCTGAAGAAAAATACACAATTGTGTCGGGGGTAACTGCTTTCAATTCATTTTAATGCCATTGTAGTGGGAATTGTCCTTTGTGGATTGCTCGCAACAGAGCATTGATTTGTTTGAAGATTTTATTTCAGTTTTTTGATGTTGTACTGGAAGAGAAGGGAGAGGGAGAACTGGAGATAGAGAACAGGGTGGATGGATGAAAATCAGAGTGAGTAAGTTGCTCAGTTTAAATAGACCCTTGGGCAGCCCTGTGGCAATGTCAGGCTCTCCAATTTGGCTCAAGGCCTTTGTCATATGCCGTACCTCATTTCTCTCCCACTTTTGCTGTCACTCTCCACTTCATACTGTTTAATAAACCATTTAATCCATGGAAATAATTTTAAATGTAATAGATCTTCTTGTGAGTTTTAAGGCATCGTAGACTACTGGTAGGAAGCAGCATTTGTGCTATCAGTGCAGAAGATGCACACATGTATACTGTATGTGCATACATTTAAATGCAAAATGTACACAAAATCATGTTCCTCCTACATACAAACTTTCTGCTCTTTTGTCTGGCTGTTGGCAGCTCTCTATCTCTTTAGTCAGCCACTTTAGGTGAGGGGGTTTGTGACTTTAACACTGTGGGGCTGTTAAGAGTTGCTCTATAGGAACCCAAGAGTGGAGCAGCAGAGTGAATGTGACTCTCAACTAAGTTCAAGTGCAGCTCTCCACAAACCATTTTCCCTCATAACAGTACATGTTTCCTGGCAGCCAAGTGTCACTGGAGTGCCACTTAAAGTACAGGCATAGCACCTGTGCAGCTTTGGTGTGTTTTGTTCCAGATAAGTATTAGTTCTGTTTATGATCGCTCCTAATGAGCAGGTTTGCACCTTGCATGGCAGCCTCCGCCATCAGGGTATCAATGTGTGTGTGTGAATAGGTGAATGTTTACATGTATTATAAAGCACTTTGAGTGGTCAATAAGACTATATAAATGCATTTACCATTTATCATGATTTGGCGACACATCCATGCCCAGAATCATCTGTTCCTGTGTCAGTGGGCCTTTGAAGACTCTTATCCAAAGAGAATGCAGGAGAGCACTTGGTTATGCAAAAGTCTCATGTAGCTCTGCACCACATAAAACCCAAAACATCTCATCTATTGTATCTTTAACTTCTGTTGCATTCTTCTTTGTGTATTTACAGGAGGTTATTTATGTCAAAGAGATGGCATCAAGGGGTTAGGGGCCACCCTGACACATATAGTCTGTGTGACCTCTTGATACAAACTGGCAGAAGTCCTGAGAGCACAAAACCACATATGATTGGGCAGCAAACTGATTCAAGACATGTACATGCATGGTCATAGATAAAACATGACGCTATGGAATTAACCATTAAATGCTTGTTAGTGGATTTATGATCAGTTATGATTATATCTTTTGTTCTGCTTTTTTATTATTTAAATAGATAAAATTATGTTATTTTAGGTCATTATTATTACCAATTGGATCCCTCAGATCATCAAGCATGTGTCTCCTCAATATACCCAGAATTAAACCTAAATCAGGTAAAGGTGCATTTAGTCACTATGATGCTGTTATCCGGGACAAACTGCCCGTCGACCTGAGATCTGCTGCAACTGTATCTCATTTTAAAAGCAATCTTAAAACAATGTTTTTCTCAGGCTTTTGGTGGTTGTATGTGTATGTGTGTATATGTGTGTGTGTGTGTGTGTGTGTGTGTGCCTTTGTATGCACCTGCTGTAGTCCATGTGTGAGTGCTATAGTAGGAATAGGACAGGGGTTATAAAAACTGTATGTACCATATGTGTGTGTGCGTTGTATGGGTGGCTGAAAGGTTAATTTATTTATATGGAGTATTTTATATATGTGTTTTCTATTTCATTTGTTTAATATGTTCTGTGTTTTACTGGAAAGCACATTAAGTTTACCTGTGTATGAAATGTGCTATACAAATAAAATTGACTTGACTTGACAAATAGCAGCACGAGAGACAATGCCGTGTATTTTCCCAAGCATGGCCTTGGTACAATAAACACAACAGTCCTGCCTCAGATGTCTCCCCCCTCGTTTACTTTGCGCATATTCACCTCTCCCTCCTTCCTGCCCTCACTTTCTTTGCTCCTTGTCTCCGTTGCTCAGCAGAAGCCCTGAGCCCTGTGGAGTGCATATCCATTTTCAACCTGGAGGTTGTCAAGCATGCTGTTGGTAAATAAGCAAGCTCACCCATAGCTGTCAGTTGACCCATTTCCACTTATCCTTTTCCCCATCTCCACCTTCTACTCCATGTTTCCTTAACCTTCTTTCTCACACCAGCGCATCCTTTTCTCTCTTGTACCACTGTGAAAGTGCGTTGCTTCAAAGGGCAATAGAGAGACCAACCAGCCTGGCCAGCCTCTGCCATTTTCGATTCTCAGTAAAGACTGTTTTATTCAAAACACCATGTAACAGATTTTCTTCACAGTTAGCCTCAAGTCAAGTTTTATGTATCACATTACATACGCAGGTGAGCTCAATGTTCAAATTAAAGGATAGCAAAGAGTGGTCTAACACAAGAACATGGTGTATAAATGTACAAAGCGCCTGAAGCAGAGGCACATTTGACAACAAAATGACTCACAGATCAATGATGAATTTCCTGCAAAGTTTCAAATAAACACCGCACTCTTTACTTGCTCCTTGGAAAAGGAATAGGTTTCATTTTAAAAGGAAGGCAGCATGTTGCAGATGTTGTGGGAACAGCAGCTCCACAGCAGAGATAGACAAACAGGAACAGAAAACAGAGCCCAGGGCCAGCGCAGGTTAAGCATGTTCATTAATTTCTGTGGTTTCTCTCCCGCTGGCCCTGCTTGCTTCCTGGACGTGCCACGGATCTTAATAGGCTTTGGATCCCTGCTCACGGTTTTGTGGCACACAGAAATGCCCTGAGACAGAGAGGGGGATATAAGAGACAAAAAGACAGAGCGAGAGAGGGAGACGGTGATAAATAAAGAGAGATGACAGAAATTAAAAGATAAAGAACATATTTTATAGGAAATAGATGAGAGAAACTAGACAGGAGAAATAATGGCTGGACAGCTCGACTGAAAGAAAGTACTTTAATTAACAAACTGTGCAGTGTCTGCAATTATTAATCCAAGTCAATATCAATAAAATGTCATTGGCATCAACTTCTATTTACATCTGCACACTAAGCAAGCCTCTACAGACCAAAACAGATGCTGACACAGGCCTTTAGATGTCACAGTAATGGCTACATGCGTATCATCTTAGTTGCACACTGTGTAAGCAGCTTGTCACCCATACAGGCAGTTTGCTTTACCTTTAATGAGTCAGCTGTACAGGTTAACACTTAACTGATGACGCTAGACCGGCTTAGAGCTGTGTTAACTGTGCAGGGCCAGAGGGCACAAAAAGGACCCCATCAGCGAGCTGCTTCCTGAAGCCTCACTGTTCCACCAGGCCCCCATGCGGAGCTCCGTCTCTCTAAAGAGACTTCAAAGGCAAGCATTTGCAGACCCGATGTGGGCGTTAACCTTTGACTCAGAGGCTCTCTCTGTGCACACAGGGATAGCCTAATTGATGCTATGCACCGCAGAGAAGGAATAGCTTGTCCTTGTGGGTTACAGCTGTAGAATAGAGTGCTTTAATTTCTGTCTCTTACAGCATATGGAGACAGACTGTGCCTCTAGCACAATGACAACCTTTTTTATGATCTCTGCTGAGCAATATTTACTCTCTATAGTTGCAAGAAGTGCAGATTTTTGTCTTATTCAACTTTGGACAAACAAACTGATCTGTGGTCCCCATACAACTTTTTTCCATTCATTTCTGTTAAGTGGCAAAATAACCAGTCCATGCATTATTTTTGCACCTTGAGAAGAAGAATTTGCAGAAGACAAAACCCCGTACTTAGATACACTCATACATTCATATTTTCATAAATAAAAAGATTTTTTTGAATAAAGTAAAGTAAAAATGAGTAAAAATATTATTGGGGACCACTAAGGTAGGCATGGATTAGTAGGCTGGGTGCAATTTTCCACCAAGCCCATGGCCTTTAGATAGACAGATACTGGTTGTGCGGCTGGAGATACCGTCTAGCCCCTGTCGCTCCTTGTCTCTCCTGATAATCCTGAGTGGACACACAGTTCACTCTGGTTAATTTTCCACCTCATGTCTTGGCTCCCTCCCAGAGAGATTGACAGAGCAATAATCTAGATAAAGGGATGTGGTGACTGAAGGAAGGTACCAGAGGCCTTCTGTATGATTGGATTTGTGTATATTTACTGCTAACCACATTAATGGTTGTTTAAGGGACAATAGCTGTGCAAATTGCACAAAACAGAGCTGGCTGATGGGTTGTTGGGTGCGTGAATGGACAGACGGATGAGTTTGATGGATGCATAATTCATGCTGTATGTGTGGTGTGTGTCCACTTGTAGATGGTTAGTTTTAAAAAATGATATCTGTTATTTAAGAGGAAGGAAGGAAACTTCAGTATTGTTGTTGTGGAAGTGTTTGTATCGTTGCTCAAGAACCACACAAAGACATAAAGAAAGCATTAAACATTGTTACTTGTTGTTGCAGACACTGTACAATCCAATACACAATCAATAACAATTATACCAATATCCAAATACCAAAACACAATTATCTTGTATTTTTGGAGAGAAAGCATGTTGTTTAGCCAGCCCTTCCTCTTAAGCCAGTCTCTTCTCTAAAGATTGCAAACACAAACCAGACAGCTTCATACTTCTCCAGAAGCAAAGTTAAAAACAGTCCAGTCCCTAAATGGACACTTGCATAAACTGTTACTCCCTCTTACAAACAAGTCTGGTCATAGGATGATCTCACACCCTAATGGGCAATAATTTCAAACAAGGACATGCTTCAAATTAAGCTTGTGATCTCATGATCCACACAGTTTCTAAGACATTAGGCTTAAGGCAAAGATATCTCAAGGTAATCCCAAAGGTGAGCAAACAACCCTCAGATAGAGACACGTTCAACTAGCCTAGGTGTAGGATTTCTTATACTGCAGTGTGACAGTGACATTACTAACACATTGAATTGAGAACAAACATTGACCCCTTACTTTGAAAACAACATTTGTTACATAATATATACATGAAATACATCAAATGATAACCACTATTTGAATCTCTCTCTCAAGCTATGCAAGTGATTACAAGCTTTCTGCTGACACATTTGTATGTTGTCAATATTTCACTGCTCTTATTTGAACTCTGTCCCAGTTTGCCTCGGCATCATAATAGTGTGATCTTCTTTGTGGCACGTTGGCGAAATGCTGGACCTGTAAGATGGAACAACAAACTCTGACATGGCTTCCCACACTTTTTTGTCAATAATTAATCAACAATGGAACCTATGTTTCCATTTGAATTAGCAGTGATATCGCTACTGCCGTTACAGAGAGCCTTTCTTAACTGATTATATTCATGATGTTCTGATCTAATTTTAAGACTGACTTCATTACAGTGGCATGTTGTGTCTCTTTGCCAGTTGACTACCACTCGCACAGCTGAGTCCGGCCAAGCTGTGGCAAGGTGTTGTGGCAGAGCATCATGCAGCACCATAGAACATTGTTTATGTGTGGAGTGTTTTGGTATCCAACCATGTTTTCCCTGCCAACATTGAGTCCAGTGGTGTGTTGCAGCTAAGGATATTACCTCTCGTGAAATATAATCGGGGCCTTTTTCTTTGGTTTCTGGTATGCCACACCAGACAAGTATCAGATGTTATGAGGAAATTCTCCAGAAATCTATTTTGAGTATTTGTTTGTGCGCTTGTGAAGAGCCAGTGCTCATTAAGTCAGGTCATTAGTCAACATGGGAACATTACATTTTTGTACTAATTCCGTGCATGACACTACAATGACACACTGAATGACTCCCACATGACATCCAGTAATGAGGCTAATGTGTGTCCGAACACATTTGTGGTCTTCACAAACACACAATGCCTACAGCTACAGGTGGCAGGTTTGGAAATAGAAAGGGACACTGAAATTTTTCTTTGCCCTTGGATTCCAAAAAGCTCCCATGGGCACAGAAAGTGTTTGTACCCTGAACTGTCTTTGAAGGGTTGGATTTAACACTTGGTTGACATTAATACTGATGTAGCTGTGTTTCTCCTTGTTTACAGGATACAGACCTACTGGATATAGCATACATAAAAGATGCCAGGAATGGAAAATGCACCAAAACGCCAAAGGTAAGCCCATTAGTTTGAGTTGTTTGCCCAGAGTCAGTTAGAAACATGGATATGCATGTAAAACGATTTCTTCAGATGTGTTTAATATCCACACCTTATAGATTTTTCAATAGTTTCTCTGTTGCTCTTGTTTCTGTCTGTTGAGGTGCCTCTGGGAACACAATGAGCAATGTATTAAAAGGACAGGGCAGACTTTTTTGGGGGGTGATGATACACTTTGTAAGTGTTTGTTTTTGCACAAAAGTAAAAGCGAGTGGGTGTGAGTCTGACCATGAATCAGAAAATGTCTTTATAGCTGTCCAGCCAAAAACTCTGCCCTGGATCGGAATGAAATCAGTTCAGACGGTTGTAATGATTAACATCTGATTGACTTGTGTGTCTATACCTACATGTATATGAAATGGGTGCAGCTCTTTGTATGGGAGGTGTAGTTAACGACTTTCATAACTTCATATTTCGCATTGAAGTTACTCTTGATTGATTTGCATTTGTGTGTAACTGTGTGTGTAAAGCTATGGGTGCCATTCACGATCCATCTGCACACGTTTAGAATAGCTTTTAGACAGTGATGGGAAGACAAAAGTGAGGACGTGTGGATCAAATGACACTCAAGACTGACAAACATGATTCAAATTCAAACCCGCACAGGAACAGTACATGGATGGTTTCCCGGGAAAGCACGCCTGTCCGGGGTATCATAATTGCTATTTCACAGCTAATTAAAATGCTGTTGATTTTAAGCAATGTGAGAAGAATGTGTACACACATTTTTTTAATCTGGCACGCTGGAACTGTCAAGGAATTTGGCATATTCTGGAGCAGTTACGAAGCCAAATTCAGTTCTCGCAGTTAATTTCCCACTTACCAAGCAATGATTAGAACAATAACCCGCATTCTTATCCACTCACTCTGTTACACATCCCTACATAATGACTCAATTTCATCTTGCTTTTGGTTCTACTCAATCATGTGATGAGGTGTTATTATAGCAGCAGCAGCAGTCTTCATCGGTTTGACTCGGTGCATCGGGAGAAGCGGGTGGGGGTCGCGCACTGCTGCTCTGTCTGGGGAGTGAGTAATGATGGAATGAGTACAATAACACAGAGAGGATTCATGCATTTCTAAACAGCTTACAGAGTGATGCTACCCAGGGAGGAGACATGACCACGTGATAGGTAAGATGGTCGAAGCATTGGAAATCCATTACTGGGAGATGGAGTGGTGATGCACCCTGGGCATTGTAATGGGAGCACCAGTGAGACACACTGTCTGTGGAGTTTGATGAGATGAGGAGAGGAGAGGAAGGGAGGAAAAGGAGAGAGGGAGGGGGGATAATGAAGAATATGCAGGGATGAAAGAAAGGAAAGCAGAGAGAGTAGAAGGAAAACCAAGAAGAGATTTTTTTAATGTAAGGATGAGAGAAAGGATGAGAGGAGAGAAGGAAGGACTCAAAGATGATGTGAGGTCGAAGGCGAGAAGTACAAATAACACCAGGCAGCAGTTGCTGTAAGTGGACAGCTCTTTTCATGACTTGCCTCTCAAGCATTTTGTCCCTCACACTTCTTAAGAATCTTGTCAGAACGTGAAAGGATCACTGTGCTGTTAACTTCAGCTTGAAAGAAATGCACAAAGGCTGAAAAAAAGATGAAAAAAAGATGAACTGTGGTTTTGCATTCATTCATACATTTTCTGCAGGCGTTTAATGCTTTGAGGGCACATGCACAAAAATACACTATAATGACTGTCATGGCAAAATAACATTTTAAACAAATTTGAATCAACTCTGGTTAAAAATGTTGCCTTGCAATGAAAATCAATGATACTGATCAATATTAGTGATCCGTCCTCTCTGTCTCTTTATCTACTGTGAGCATATGAGAGGATTAAAATGAGGAAGCAACTTTTCAGATTTAAACTTAATACTCTGCAAGTCGACTGCACATAATACTCCTATTTTTACTGTCTTGTTGTGTCTGTTAGTTTTATATTTATATGCCCCTCTACTTTTTTTTTTATTGAGCTTGTAATGCTCCTTCTGCTCACACTCAAGGGCTCCCTTAGCAGTATTCATTCATTCATGCAAATTGCAGGAAACCAACACACTCACCGGGATGAGATGAGATGTTGGACTGGCGATGACATGTCTCTGAAAGCTTCAGAAGTGCTTTCATTGAGCCACTCAAGAGTCCCGCGTCTCAGCCGAATATTGTCAGACTCAGATACGATCATTCTCAACATACTGGCTCTGAAATGGGCTCCAGATGGAAGGGCTGCTTTGGCTCACCTCTTTTGAGCTCTCATTTCTACTACAGCTCAAGTTTCTTCATATTGTCTTTGAGAGATATCGGAATTTCTGTCTGAACATCATTTAGATTTGGAGCACGCCGCTGTGTTCATCGACTCATCGCAGTGTGTGGGTGGCTCGTCTGACCTCTGATGAACTTATGCCACCCTGCCCGTGGGCTCCAGCTACTCAGTTATGAGTCACACCATTTCCCTGTTGAGATACACACACACACACACACACACACACACAATACACAAATACATCTGATAGAGAGGAACACTCACTATGATTTGTACATTGAGTGCATTTACAGCTCATAGACACAAATCTCACACCGGAACACAAGCGCACATACGCTGACTGGGATAACAAAGCACGACAAAAGCAGTGTCCTTTGTTCTACCATGTTCGGGCTGCTGATGCTAATTAGCATGTGTCCACCCCATCATCATTCAGGCTGATTAGATTGGCCGCTTGTCAGAATGACAAGAGGCAACCTTTGTTTGACGGGTGGCTCCAGAAATAAATCACACACCCTCAGGTCTGGTGAGCAGAGCACTAATAATGATCCACTTTGTATACCCATAAATAGGTGGCAGATTTTCCATGCCCAATGCAAAGAACAGAGGAATAAAAGCATTAGCTGTTGCTTCTACGCTGTTGTGGATATCCCGGAGTATTAAAAATGTGGTGGCAAAGAAGTATCTGTTTCATTTTGGTAGTGGCAACTCTGTCATCAGCTGGATGAGCATAGATTTGTTTTTTCCTTCACTTTGTGCACCTTAAGTATTCAGTATTATTCAGGAGTATCTTTGCCCATCACAAACTGTCAGTTTCAAAAAGCCAACATTGCTGGACAGTGAATGGAACAACAATATCCATGTCTACTATACAGTTCTTAAATATAAGAAAGGAATAATTAAATGACAGGGTCTCACAAACGTTAATAAGTGTTTAGCTGATCTGTGGAGAGACGTACATTATATCTGACATTTCTCATTCCTGAACCAGCTGAAATTTCATGGATGTTGGCTTTCCACTGATATTTAGTGGCCACTAAAGACAAAAGAATACCACATCCAGTTTCTAGTTAAATAAGGCCATAATTATCTGACCAGTTCTCAAGTTCCACATTCACTTCACCAGTGGCAGAAAAAAGACAAAACAAAAAGAAAGAAAAAAAAGCATAATTTACTTGTCAAATCATTTGTTTATTTCATACATTTGTAGGCAGTAGGAATGTTCTATACATTTGGTTTAAAAAAAATGAGTTGAGCCTAGATTGAGATCAATCCATGTCCTTTAAAATGTATTCATTGTTCTACATGTGTTAAAGCCCCTGGCCACTGATGCAGGCCCCACTGTTCTAAACCATCCATTCATACTGTCCCTTTATTAAATCAGTAGATTAGCTTGTTCCCGCACAGCATGTTCCCTCTCCTCAGCACAAACCAAATAGCAAAAGCCAATCACATCTGCGATTTGGTGTGTGCAGCTTACTATACAACTAACTTCTACACAACAGTTCACAGATAACTTGTACTCTGTTCAATTCTACCTCCTGGCACACTTGAGAGGGGCATATTGTAAGGCTCTCTCAGTACTTGTGCTTTCTGGAAGTGGTCTTCTGTCTGAATTGTTCTTTATGGGCAGAACTGTCAAGAGGAAAATGTAATCAGTATCTCACCATGCTGCTTACAGTAGGTGTTTGACAGACAGAATTACATGCTTCCTCTCTGTCTCTTTGACAACCAAACAGATATCTGTCTGTCAAATGTCCTTCCTGTGTAGTTCAGGTTGTAATATACATCTTTAAAATGGAAAAACTGGGTGATCTCTATGGCAGACTTAATTCTCAGGTCTCTCCATTTTTTATAATGGAGGTAACACAGTTGCTGTAACACTGTGGGTGGGCAAAATGTGCAGACAGACTGTGGTCAGATAATTATAATATCCTTATCTTACCACAGCACGGTCTTCCACGTGCTAGGTGATTGTTTTGCTGTGTATATGTGTGTGTGCATGTGTATGTTAAACAAGACATGAGGATCAAATAGCATCCTATGATGACTGAGGGCGATGCAGCAGAGGCAAAGGGGTTTGGCTGATAGTTCATTCAAAATAGGATTTTTTTTTTTTTTTTGGCTGTAGTAATTTCACACAACACAGGCAGGCTTGCTTGTGGAGGCTTGTGCAAAAGGATTAATCACAATCAACTGAGAAGGGAGCAAATTGATTTCTGGAGTGCTGTCAGAGTATAGTTTACAAAGGTAGTCCGTCTGGACTGCTGCAGCCACTGTTATCAGCTAAGAAACACATGGAATTCACTCACAACTGCAAAACAAAGTCACAAAGCAACCATAATCATGCCGCTGCAGTATGATGTGTGTAATTTTGAAAGATATTCAAGGTGCTGTACATCAACAGCGACACTTTTTTTTATACTTTAAGTTCCTCTCTTGGCATTCCTTAACTAGATTGTGAATAAAAATGTAATGAATGGGCTGAAGTCGGCAGCAGTATCACGGCTAAGATTTGCCTTCCCTCTAGAGCTATTTGTTCCTTCAGACTTTTACTGTAAGGTGAGAGGAAGTGGCCGCCAGCTTTGTTACAGTCTAAGTTTGCAGCAGAGCTGCTAAATACAGAGCAGCTTGTATGTCCCCAGCAGTGTAACAGGATCTGGGAGAGGCCAGCAGGCCATTATCACCACCGCTCTGTCTGGCCAACAAAGTCGGCTAAAGCTCTATCTCCCACAGCAGTAAGTGCTTAACAGCTCCTCCGAGTACACAGCAAGCTACTGTAAGGTTTAGATCCCCCCTCTGTAATATACTTATTCAACGCATATTCAAATCAGCTGTGTTGTCAGAGTGTTTAAGGCGGTGATTACATAGCTCAGACAGTAAACATGAAACAGGGCAGACAGTATTAATATCCTGGCATTTATTTTGGGCACTGCAGAGCACTGGCTTTCTTTTTCTTCTTTTTCTTTCTCCAAAATCTTGTTACAAAATACAAAACAGCCCCAAGATCCTGATTCAAGTGAGTATGAGCTCAGTTAAAACGAAACTATGAAACATAAAAATAAAACAAAAATAATATTAACCGCTTCTTTAAATACATTTGTACAAGTGAGGAGGGCTTTTTTAACCGACTCTCTACAGCATGTTTCTTTGGGGGGCATTAAGGCTCTTGCTGTGGCAGTGTTTATTTCCATCATCGGTGCTGTCTGGTGTGTATTGATGAAGGACAGGGTCACAGTATGTGCTCCAGCTGCAACAATCACAGCCCTTCAGATCTATCCACCTAAGAGTGGGCAAGGCCTTTGTCTGACCCTGGACACAGCTACAGTCTCCGCATGACAAGATGAATAGCAGAGAAAGCGTGGAAATTTTAGATAATATGGGTTCAGTAACATTTCATGGTGTGCTTGGTTTATTGTGTGCTGTACTGTACTGTGTACTGTCAATATAAGTGTATGCAGTTACAAAATTAGTGGAGGGCACTCCATATGCAGTATATGGACCTTGGCTGATATATGAAACCTTTCTCATCACTGTGCAGAGGCTTTCAATCACAGGCTCCATTAGTGTTTACAATAAAAATGTAAAATCTCTCACTAAATGTGAGCTAAGAACAGCTTTGTATGTGTATTCTGGTGCTGGCATATTGTACATCGTGATACTCAACATATATAGCAAGTCCAGCTGAGCCATGTTTCGGCTCATCACCGAGCCGCTGATTGATTTATTCGTGTCTGTGCACACGAGTGTGTGAGTGGAGAAAGGTAACATCTCTGCTACATTACGTAAAGGTGTTATTTTCAGTATGTCTCAATGATGTAATGTGTGTGCGTGTAAACATGAGCCTGCGCTGCATGATGTAACACAGTAATATATATGCAGACCCTCTCGACCATCGTCTCACTCGCAATCCCAGAGAGACAAATTGTAATTCAAACTCTGGCCTCACCTGCTGCAAAGCTACACAGTCCCCTGTAGTCAAAGGGAAATAATAATTGTTCCCTGTTTACAGCCTGACATGCAGGGATCAGTGTTAACCTATGAGATTTAGTCAGATGGATGTTGGCAGCACATCTTGCTCACACTGAGGCTGTAGATAAGTGTCACGCGGCAGTGTGTTCAAATAGTGGACTTGAGACCATTAGTGTTTTGCAGTGTATTAATGATCAGATCCTTAAGAATGACAGTTGTGCAAATGAGCGCTGATGGTTTGAGAGATGAGCAGCTGAATGTAAAAGGAAACTTCAGGAGGACAATCAATGATAATGAGTCTCTCTAAAGGCCTTTGTTAGGAAGGCTGAGCATGTGTGTGTGTGTGTGTGTGTGTGTGTGTGACAGAGGGAGAAATAGAGATTGAAAGCACACTATATCTCTGGCTCTGGTACTTGTAGTGAAAAACTTAACCTTACTACGTGGTTCAGGGATGAAACTGGAGCTTTAACAATCAGTTGATTATGATGTGCTGCTTTGTCTTATTTGATAATAAACTGAATATCTTTAGGTTTTAAATGTCACCTTGGGCTTTAGGGAATTTGAATTGAATAATTAATATACCAAATAATTACTCGATTGAGAAAATGATCTGCACATTAATCGACAATGAAAATAATCGTTGATGCAACATTGATTAAACTCACATTCATTTTTCATTATTAGCCATAACGCTTAAGCAGACTCACTGTGAATCTCATAGCAAGTTTTGCCAACTAGTATCATAAATGTTGTTTATTGTCTCGAACCGAGACTTTGAAGCAGTTGTTTCTCTAATAAGTTTCTCTCCATTGATCTGTCTGTTCTCTGCTGGTGAAGAGTTGTGTCATTTAGGAAATTCAGATAGCTTACCAGTAAAATCAGCTGCACAGAACCATGAAACTGTCTGTCAGTTCACAGGTCTGGAGAGAGAACTCCCACACACTCCCGTTTTAGACATGATTCACACACACACACATAGACACAACATGCGAGCACACATGCAGTCATACTCACGACACATTGTGCTCTGTTGGCCACTGAAATAAACATACCATAATGCTACCGAAGCGTGTATCGTCCCCCCTCTCTCTCTCTCTCTCCATTTCTCTCTTAGTCAGTCTGGCACGCTCATTAAGAGTCAGCTCAGTCAGTGCCAATATATGAAGGAGAGATTGGAATCCGTTTCTCCTGACTATCGTTTTCATCAGAGGGATCGGCTGTTAGGCAAATGGCAGCTTGCAGTAAGAGGTGATTAAAGTAAACGAGCATCATTGATTTTCATAAAAGAAACTGCAGCACCATTTGTCATCAGTCAAAGCAAAGCAATTGATCTGTGCCACTCATCAGTGTAACCTCTAGGTGAGCACCAGAAGTATGAAATGAGATATGGGCAGGGACCAAAAAAAAAAAAAAAAAGCAAAAAGCAAAGAGAAGGTTAGCATGATTGACCCTGTAGGGTTTGGGTTTTATTCTTCAGTCAATTACTTAGATGATCCCTGCACATAGATGAATTCCCCCGATGTGAGGCACGCCATCTCATTACCGCTCATGGAGAAATCGAAAGTGATGCTCACTCTCTACCTCAGAAGCTTCTCCTGTTCCAAGATAACATGAGGCCAAGCTGCTGGACCGAGATAAATGAGGAAGAGAATGACCGAATGAATGAACAGATGAAATCAAGACTCTAATGAACAGAGCGGCCTTGTCAGCACAGAGGGAGAGTTACCCAAGTAGGTCCAGAGATGACTATCTTGGTGAAAAGGCCAGGAGCACAATGGTGCACCTGTGCAGGTAAAGTTCCCACCTTTAGCAGAAACCCTGCTGGAATGTCTCTGGCAAACTATTCACTCTGTTAAAGCAGCCCCGGATAAGAGAATTTCCTGAGTTTGTGCATATTTTTGCTTTTCTTTGTATTATCTTAGCTTGGTGCTGGAAAGAAAGAGGGGACAAGGGATATGAGTTTTGTTGTCTGCTTTATGGATCAGCCAAAAGAAATAAGAATCATTTTTCACACTAAGCTTCACAAACAAGCTGTAATATCCAATAATAGAAGGCATTCACAGTGTTGTATTTGTTTCTCGGTTGTTCCTGTTATTGAATTTAGTTAAGACAACTCCGTGGGCTGTGCATTGTCTCAAAGAAATCCAAACAGAAGACCATTGGTTAGATGCGATCACAAAATCTCATTAAATTACAGAGCAAATCAGACGCACAGCAACAGGAGACATTGTAGCAGGATGTTTTTGTAAGACAAAAACATTGTAGCAGCACTATTAAAAACAAGACAGATCAGTAATGTTTCTATTCAGTAAAGGTTGCAGTGATGGACGTTGATCTATAGCATTTGAAGATGAAGGTATACATCACACCATGTCTGAGCAGCCGGTGCAGCAGCTTGACTGAAGGTCAGAAAGTCCTGAAAGAACAAAAATACAGAAAACCATCAAAGTGGAAACAAATAAATTGCTGTACTGCTGGCTTGCGATGACCCTTTCTTTAGTCACTATGCTGGTGTCAGTCTATTCCAGTGGAACTTGGCAAGCCACTTGATGCCTGCAATGAAATCAGATGTGACATTTTGTTAACCCAGCAAAGGTTGTCTCAGTGGAACTGGAGCTGATCAAATAAGAACCAGTCGAGATGGGAGCTCTCATAGAGAACAGAGCCACTGCCAGCTCAAAGTCAGCGTTTTAGCTGGTGAAGAAAAATCGGTGTTAACACAGACACCCATTTGTCTTTCATTTTAGTTCCTACAAGCAGGGTAAGGTTACTCCACACCCACAGCACAAAAACTGTAGGTAGATAGATTGATAGAGAAACAGACAAAGATTCATCAATCTGGCGTGGAACTTGCCCTGTGTCCTCTGTTGTATGAAATGCACTGTGGAAAGACATATAGCAGCCATGACCCTAATAGTAACTCATTTTGCCTGCCACTGACTGGTGACTCACCATAAGTCTACAATAAGTGGCTTTTAGCAGTCCTACTATTGACTGATCCCAGTCTCAATTTAGCTGTTCTCCCATGCTAATCAATCAGTGTGCCGTTGTCAATATATTGGACCAGATGCTCATTCCTATCAGGTATGATTCCAGTTGTTACTTAACATGCTGATGTTTGACTACATTGGGTAACCTTCCACCTTATTTTGCATAATTCACAGGGAAGTTATTGATGATAGTGATAGCCAGGATTGATTTACTGGTTTTTAATGTTTTAGACTATAAATGGGGTAAAAAACCAAACCTGATTTTATATGGTGATAAGAATATCACAAATAATGGCTGTAACAACAAATGATGGAATTAACTTCCAGTGGAGACATTCAATGCTGCTGCACACACACATTGCCCACTTTGCAGGTGAGTATGAAATGTGAGGGTTATGACCAGTCTGATGGGTCTGTTACCATGGAAACCATATGGTGAAGAGGACGAACATGGAGCTAACAAGGGCAGGAAAGGTTCTCTGACACATGGTAGCTTTCCATTTGACAGGAGAGCACAGGAGCAATCACAGCAACTACTAATTAACTCTACTGCCATCTAGAAATATTCACACCTCTTTCCTTCTCTTCACTTCTCTTCTCTATCTTCAGTCTGTTTTGGTTGAAAAGCATATGTCTCCATGAGTTTAAGGAGTTTGTTTTAATTGCAGTAATTGGAGCAACATTTGTTGAGATCTGTTAGCTGTTCCAGACTTGTGATTCTAGTAGTGATTGAGGGAGTTAAAAAGTTTTTTTCTGCTTGACTGAATACGGCTGATTTTGTTTCATTCTGTTTCATCAATAATCAGACTTACCAAAGAGCCAGTGTTTTGCAGCATCTGTTCTTGCGTAATTAAACCAAGCAAAATTGACTTTTAAAGCACAATTGCTTGGACCTTTCTGCAGTCATTGAAGTGTTAATATATCTGCAGTAAGCTATTAGATGGACAGGGAGATAAGAAGCACCACTGGCGCAGCCTCAGCACCATTTTCATGTTAATTTCCTTGAAAGATTTTTGGAGAAATGAGTCTTTGGCAACAAACGTCTCAAATGACTCATAACTTTAATTGAAAACTATAATCTGCCTTACTTGCTAATGATTGCGAATGCTAATGAAGGAATGTTAGCTATCATTGATCATTTCAAACTGTGGATATCTCATTTTGGAAACAGACTCTGCAATTGCATAGTTAAATAAACATCCAGACATGCCTGCAGGCAGAAGCAAGTTTCTCCCCTTTTCCTCTGTAATTTGTTTGGATTTAATTGGGGCGATCAATATCTCCTCCAAGTTTCCCGCCATACAGTTATCATCCATCTATTCATAATAGATATGTGGTGAACAGATCATGGAGGATGGATGAGATCAGAGAGCAGTTCTTGGGTATCCTTTTAATTGCCGCCCTGGTCACACTAGTCAGCTCCTAACACCATTAATCACATAGGTGAGACCGGCGGACGGATCGCACATGGGTATGTTTGTGTGATAGTTTTTTGTAGCTGTATGTATAAATGTGTGTGTGTATTTTAGGGTCCTTTCCAAGCTGAGACACAAAGAGACAGGTGACCTTTCTCACTCCCTCCAACGATCCCTTCCAAGCACACAAGCACGCCAAAGACTTAATTGGTTTTCGATAGTAAATCTCAGGAGGGTTAGTAAAGAAAATGTCTGCTGCTGCTCCAGAGACCACAGAGCTCTCTCGAACTATTTCCTGTCCAAAAGACCGGAGTAAATGGAGGCGGAGAACACTTTCAATTTTTTTTCTTCTGTCTCACTTGTTTTTCTCTTTGAATGGTGTTTAGTTCAACTAAGTTTGGATCAGAGAACTTAGATACTTTGTTGTTTCTGATCCTGAAAGATTTCACTTTCTGTGCATTTTCTTCCACAGGAAATGCTTTTACATGTTGTAGCCAGTTGTTTGGCTAAAAAAGTTCCCTGACTTTCATTCTGCATTCCACATGGTTTTGTGACTGACAGACTGGAGCTCTGATTCACAAGTTTAACACTTGCCAGAGATGCTGACAATGCTCTGTGGGGAAAAAAACATGCCCACTTAACTGTAACAAGTACTGTACTCTAATGTACAGTTTTAAAATCATATTTTCTTGAAAGGAAATGTCAGTAGTATAAGCCAGCTTTATGTCTTTTTTAAAAAAACAAACATTATTACACCAGCCTTATACTAAATTGTATTATCTTTTCATAAAGTATCTGTAACATTCATTACCCAGACAGACCAGTCCATTGGCATTGGAAAACTCCACTTTAAACAGCAATATCAATAAAGGTATTCTGCACAAAACAGGTGGAATTTTTTCATCCCACTATGTAATGTAATGTACTGCAATTATGGAAACATTTCTTCAAGCCAAGCTACACTGCTCAAAGGCCCATTGTTACATACTAGAGGAAGCACCAACATATAAAGCGACTGCCAGGCATTGAGCTTGAGAAGGATATGATGATCTCTGCCAGTAAATACTGTCCGTGTATTGATTAGTTCTGTGTATGTTGATGATATTTGTACAGTATCTTTGAGATATTTATCCACATACACTCACAGTTAATGTGAGGCAATTGAAATTATGTCCACCAAATATGATAGAAGTTTTCATATGTCCTACTTCAAGGTGGAAGGGAATGGATGTCTGATTTGATTTGGCTGAAATGTTTTGGCTTGAAATGGTAGACTGATGATGTTGCAGACTTGTTTCTTCTGCAAGTATCTGTTATAATACAATAAACAGTGAATATATGCCTTTTGATTAGAATAATATTGCTGTAAAATAGATGTACACTTGCAGAGTTGTGACAAATTGCCACAAAGGTTTGTTTGTGTTCCTGTTACATTACACTTGTCATCATTACAGAAACAAAGTGTGCTCCTGCAGTTTGATATGAGTGTCAATTTTAAAGTGTTTGGGGTGAATAAGAGGATTGATGAACACAATGTTTGTCCAAAACCCTTCTAGCCTGTTTCCATAATTTCTTTTTTACTCCTGAAGGACAGCCAAGAAACAAAAGCAATTTCAGTGACTTTAGTGAAAGCTCTCTCTCTCTTTCTGTCTCATATATAGGCTATAAAAAAAACGCCAAGCACTTTTAGCAGCAGATTACAAGTCAGAGGTTTCAATCAGCTGTTTTGAAAAGTCTATCTTGTTAACAAGCAGCAGACATTTTGTCCAGACACATCTCCTGCTCCGCTTTTAGAAACCGAGACTGGCTAATTAAGCTTAGAGGTGCCATAGGTGCCTGTTGTCTGGAACAGAACAACCGTGGACTGATAATCATCTTTTATCAGAGATCGGTCACACAGAATCAAAGCCAATCAGATATGGAGGCTAGTTCTGCATGGAGTGTTGATTCCTCTCATGTGTGTCATTAACACCGTGGCATCTTGAAATGGGGTGTCCCCAGATCACTGTCGGCTCAATGCATTAGCTCAAACATAGACCATAGGATTAAATGGCCATTTGAATATTGTTAAATATCTAAGAGCTTGTTTAAACATTCAGTAATCCTTTGTTGGCAGATCAGTGGAGCACACAGATGCCATACCAAATGGGGCGTTATGTGAAGGTGGTAGGTGGCTGGCATGGCCTGGCCTGGCAGATGGTCTGGGGATGTCGAGACAGCAGGCTCTCTGTGTCACGACGAAACTAATGATGGCAAAAGGCTAAATGATGACTACAGACAGAGGATAAATCACAATTATCACTGCACGATGCTTACCGAGGATCCTCAAATGTTTGTAGAGGGATTTGGAGACCCAATTAGGACTGTTTATGCACAGAATTATGTCACCCTGTAAATTTTGCTCTCTATGCACAGATGAGTAGTGTGTGAATTGGCTTGACAGCATGGTGCTAAACAACTGTTTCTTTAGACTGTTTTGTGAAGGCCAGAATGACCCATCATAACTTGCTTTCTGAAACACACCCACCCCCTCCCTTCTCTGTGATTCCACAGAAAGTGTCCCATCAAAAATAATGAGCTTTGATGTGAGTATACAGAGAGCATTACCTTAATGGTAGGCATGAATGCCCCAGGAATGTAACATTGATTTTGTTGTTGTACTCTTATGATAATTAAAAAAAGGCGAAGCCACATTAGGTACAAATATGAGAAGCGTTTTAACCTTCCCTTTTAGTCAGAGCCAGCAGAGTGGCACAGCTCTGTTAGGTAAAGGTTGCTGAGGTGTCAATGACATCCCTAATCTGTTATAGCTTCAAACCAACAAAAACATTAGCTAAAAACTTTCAAGTCTCTGAATAAATAACTTCACATTCTACATAGACTCTCAGGTCACACTGTCTCTTACCTAAAGAAAATCTTGACAAAGCTTTCTTCTCTCTTTGTCTCATCATCAGTGACTGCTCTGTGCCTGCAAAAAATACATATAAACAGAAATAGCATTAAAACTTGCAGTTGACGGTTTGACAGTGACTAATTGACAGTGAATTATACAAGAACACAGTTTTTTCACAAAACCAGCTTGACCTCCATCCAATTAAAATGTATTTTATGATAACTGCCACAACAATAATCTACCTCCATGTTATGGCTAACTCCTGTCAGTTAATCCTTTGGTAATTAAGTTTACTGGCAAATTTATTTTAAACTTAATACTTTAAACTTTAATCTAATCAATCTGCTATTGTTGAAAATATGACAAAGTTGAGAATATTTTAACATCAAACATTTGAATTATGTCCATTAGTTTAGGATTTTGACTACTTGATTTCAGTCGTGTAGTCTAGTGTGTATACTGTGATGATTCCCTCCCAGCCTTGTACACACCCATCCCGGAACGACACATAACCACCACCACACTCACTAACGCATACCGTAGATGCATTCACACATAATTGAGAGAGTTCTAAAAGACTGGGTATGTGTTATCAACAATTTATTATAAGCAACACAAAACTTTACCAGCCTATGACATTTATAGCTGGAGAGATTTAAATGCTTTGGACTGACTTTCTACTGTTTTTATATTAATCACCATCCCTGGTGATTCCTCATGGCTGGAGGAGACAGTCATTCACTGTTTTGACAGTCAGTGGTGCGCTTCACATGGGGGTTCATCACAATGATAGATCTTTGGGCTTCTTAATCGTGGTCTGGATGAGAGTGAGAAAAAAATACACAGAGGAATGGAGAGGAATTAAAACAGTATGTTCACTTATCTTCCAAACCACTGTCAAACTTGTGCTATGTATCAGATTAAATGCAAGGGAAAGCATCCAAGAACTGCTGCAAGACAAATAAGCTTCAGAGACAGAACTTAATAAATAAAGGCTGGAAAAAGCACTTATCAACATCATCAAATTATGCATGCTGGGTTCACTGTGTGTCAGCCCACAAGCCCTCGAAAAAGGATGGAACACTTACAGACGGCCCAGCTCCTGTTCCACCTGGTCCAGTTTCTTGTGTTTGCTGGCAGTATCCTTGGGATGGGGTAAGAAAGGGAGGTATGGGGTCATAATTAGCCTGGTCGTCAACAAAACTTTCCAAATAAGTTTGTACTCAGGCATCTGAGGTGTGCTTTGCCTCCTTGCTTGTATGGCAGAGCTATGGCTGCTCAGTCATGTTGTGACGTACTTACTTGGCTCAAAAAGACTTACAGGGGGCTCATTGATGCTGATGATCATCAAATTACTTACTTACATGGGACAACAACATTGTAGATCTCTTGTCTGTGCATTAGAGCCCTGCACAGGCCAAAAACACCAGCCCTAGCCCAGCCCCAGCCCAACAAAGTCTGCAATTTTTCAGACCGAGCCCGACCCGAGACCAACACCAATATCATTTTAAGCTCTCTCTGATGTGTGCTCTCTCTGGTAGACACAAACATTACATTACATTACACATATTTCATCAGTGTTGTCGTAGAAACACGAAACATTATTAAAATGCAAAATTTATATTTTATTGAATCAAACTTTTGAAGTAATCTTATTATAGGCCTCAAACATAAATACCAGTGCCACCGACAATCATGCCCACAAATATTAATACCAATTGTCCATTACAGAGAAGCATAAGCATTCAGTAGAGAATACAGCCAAGCTACGTAATCCAGCAGCAAATGAGTAAATAAAGATCTACAGCCAACCTTTCTTTGATGTAATTTTACAGAAACTGAAGAACAATGTTTCAAAGTACTCTTTGCCAAATGACTAATGTCAAATAATATAATACATGTAACAATATTTCATACAGTGGCCTATGTGCACTCTGCACATAAATGAAAGCACAGTGAAAGGAGAGTCTGACCCAAGCCCGATCTATAAAAAATAAAAGAAAAGGGCCTGAGTCCGGCCAGAATCGCCTCAGCATGTCAGGACCCAACAGGCATAAGACTTCCACTGTGCATACATTGTTCATAAGACTGAAACCCCTTTCACACTCAGCCGTCCTGCAAGTGATGGTCTGCATGCATCGTATGAGTGGTTTTAGGCTTTCAGACTCACTGTGTGGGTGCTTGAGGAAATGTTTCATACCATTAACTGCTTGGTCTTCACAAAGATTGAACCGCCTGCACAGTGGTTTCACTTGTGACTCACCACGCAGTATGCCAGGTGTTAATGGCCAGTTGCTTGTGTCCAGAATGCTGAGATCACGAAGCATTTCACCTTCAAATGAGAGGCGTTTCTCCATGTTGTTAATCAGACTTTGTAGGAAGTGCTTTGCATTGATTGGTGTGAGCTCTGCATTTGACTCTAGGGAAACCGATCCAAAATGTCCCGAAGCCTGTGCTTTCAGTGCCTCCTCCGATTTCTTTGAATGACGCCAGCACTCTGATGGTGCGCTTCAGAAGCCTTTCTGCTCTTAAAAGTGTGATTTAATGGGCTTTGAGTTGCTGAGACAGGTTTGCAAGTTCAGACAGTGCATCCTACATGAGTCCAAGATCACACAGAAATTCCTACGACCTCCACACAGCCTTCACAGCTGGCCACCCATCGCATATTTAAAGCACTGCTCATTTTCAGGACTTGTGAGCCCACTTCTTGTGCTGCGTCCAGAAGTTCCCCTGAATTTTGATTGGACTGACTGTAGAGATTGTGGATCTTCTCCATTAATGCTTTGAAGTGGTTGATTGACTGAACCTCATCCACAAGATTAGATACAACCAGTTCCAAACAGTGGTTCATGCAGTGCCATGTGAAGAGGTTAGGGTATCTTGCAGTCAGCCTGGTTGCCATGCCAGAGTTCTTGCCTAACATGATACTGGCTCCATCAGAGACAAATGAGACCCAGTTTTTTTTTAAGCCATTCTTCACTGAAGTCTGCATTGTCCAAACACTTGATTAGAGTTTCCTGTATACTCCCTGCCCTTTGGCTTTCCAGCTCAACCAGCTCCAGAAACAAAAACTCGGGAGTAGCTCCACTTACAAAGGCTTTCATATTGACAATCATGGCAGATTTGTGGCTGAGAGATGTAGCCTCATCAATGAGGACAACTTGCTTGAAGAAGACACAGTGCCATTAACAATTTTTTTCTGCATCTCTTTTGCTATGTGTTCCACAATCTTTGTGGAACTGTACCTTGAATGCAGACTAGTGCCCACGTTGGCACAATTTTTTTTCCTGAAGCTCAATGAGATTTTCATGGCCAGTGAAAGGTTGGTTCAGCATCTGTCTCAGCTAAGACAGTCTCTGACACAGCTCTCACCATATTTCCAAGTAAATCCTGTCCACCCTTTCCAGTGAACTCCTTAGCTATTTCGTGTGCCCTGGATGTCTGTTGACGTCAAATCTTATTCCTCAAAGAGGTCAGGGCTGTTTCTCTGTGTTCTTGGAACCTGAGAACTGGATTTTACAGGAAACCCACTCCTCAGATATGAAAATTCTTTTTTTCTGTGAGGCCACCAGTTGATTTTGTAGTGCTGCAAATAACACAACCTGGAAGTAAACAAAAACATGACTAATTAACATCATCATACAAGTTGTCTTTTTTTGTATCTACATTAGCAATAGCAACTAGAGCTGAACAAGGCCAAAATCTATTCAAAAGTATTTAATAAACTGTTTACAAACTTTGCACCATGGCTAACCAATGCATGAAAAGGAGATGAAAGGAGACAAATGTTCCACTCCTTGAATAGCTCTAATTATCTGACAACTATTGATATCTAACATACCATATAGTAATTTAATGGTGTAAAAGTCTGAAATTACTGCACCTTTAAGATGACCATGAATTAACAATACTCTTATTTACATATAGTAATTGACTTTATGTTAATACCACAGCTTTCCACAGCTTTGCATATTGGATGATATTTACCTAACTTTCTGTCCCTCCACTCTAACCAAGGATGTCTGTTTTAAAAATCCCTGACTCTCAGTATACAAGGCTGACCAGGAGTTCTCGTCTAGAAAGGAACATGGAGATATACAGTGCGATCAAAGCACGCACATACACATACACACACACACACACACACACACACACACACACACACACACGTTTTGTTTTGGTGATGTTACTAGCCTAAGAGTAGGTTGAACTTAAAGCCCCTCCTATACGAGAAGCCACCACATTCTGCACTTCATAACACAGACAAACAGTGCACAGAGTGAATTTTATGAATGGAAGTGAATGGAGGAGATGCCTTCCCTTGCAAAATTAATTTTATTGCAGTTATACTCTGCCTGGTATTTGCAAAACAAAAGTTCTGTCACAAAACTATATTGTTACATATCCTTTCACATTTTTTAGTGTATGCTAAAATCCTGTAGCTTTCTTAGTGGGTACAAAGTGTATACCTGCGTATCACGTAGATTATACGTAGGTTTTTTTGGGTTTTTTTTGCACTCAGTTTTCTGTAAAAGACTCAAAACAATACTATACCACCGGGATTTCTTCTTTGTCCTCCCAGTTACAACTCCACCACTGGTCACAACCTGCAGTAAAGAAACTTTGCATCCTTTACTCCACTTCTACTTATCTTTATTGTACTATTGTTTGTTGTCCCACAGTATACAGCTACCATTTCATAATATGTTCTGACCACATCATCACCCTGGCTGTGACCAATCCTCATTATTAGGTAATATGTAAACAAGAAATGCTCATAATGCATGGTTGGACTACATCAAAATAAAGGTTTTCTGTAGTGCCCTGCCGTTACATTTTGTGTCTCTGCCATGTGGCCTTATTTTAGAAGACAGCAGACTTAGTGAGAATTGTAGGCCATCTACTATATTATTGCACAACTCCTGTGCGTCATTCATATTAACCTAACAAATCCAGACAAAGCCATGTCTCTGGGATGAATAAAGCCAGGTCTCTATGTACGTCTCCATAAGCTGAAAGACAAAGCACAGCCCCATCTCTTCAGCTTCTCTATTACTTTATACAGCATGTCGACTACTTCTGATGCTACACAGCCCTCCCCCTCAGTGTTGCAAGAATGTCCCCCAATAAACCCAATTGGTTCTGGTCAGAATTATTAAAGATGTCATTGCGGCTGGAATCTGCTTAGTGTCCTGTACGCAGCAAGGAGCCCAGCATATTGAAGTATTTTGTCAAGAAGGAAGGAAGGGGGGGTTGTAAGTAAAGATGGCAAGAATGGAATCAGCTAGAGGGAGAGGACATATGCTGCCTCCTTAAAGCAGCAGCAGTGGCAGAGCATCTACAGCCTGAAGGCTGCACTGTGCCAACAGGGACTCATATAAATTATTTACTCCTGGACCCCATTGTGGACATTCCCCCTGCAGGGCCTCTCTCCATGGGGCTCCTGGCTCTCCAGTCCTCCAAAGGGAGGCCATTTTCAGCCTCCAGTCCTCCCTTTAGAGGACTAGAGGCTGAAAATGGCCCTCTTTCCAAACACACAGCCTGATGTACTGTGAGACTTTGCAGGCCTCTTTGAGGAAAAGAGGTTGATTTTGATGGAGTAGCAGGAAGTATCTGTTCAGATACAATCGCGGAAGACAGAATAGTGCCAACACCTTATGAAAAAGACTTGTCCGCCCCTGGTTCTTTTCTCAGGTTGGATTGGTATTGTAACATTTCCTGTGTTGCTTTGAAAAGCCGGATATCAAATTATACTGCTTGCTGGCAGTATGATCTACCATTGTAGTAACATCAGATTTCTTTTCCAGAGGGGAAAGATTCATGAAGTATTTGTCTATATTCTGTATGTGTTTAAACAATTAATCAATAATACTGATCATTGGACAATTTATCGATCCTTCTTGGTTGGGAGGTCAGAGTCACTTTGAGAATACAGCAGGTGGAAATTCAGTGATTCGCTCAAAGATGCATCAAAATGTGGCCACTTGTTCCAACAGTCTCTTGACTGTCTCTGTTCCTCGTCTATTTTTGTACCGACTGTGTTTATTAGTCTTTGTGCGGGTGTATGTGCATCTGTGCTTTCTTAGATGCTTCTTAGGTGCACGTGCATGTGTTGTTTCTATGTGTGGATGTTATGTGCTGATTGCTGTTAACATTTTCTCAGCATTTACAGAGGTCTGCCTCAACTAAATTAGAGCTTCTATAAGGCTACAGGATAATTACTGTAGTTATGTACCTGCCAGTTTCTAGTGCCAGGGAGCTGTTTTTAGTGCCACCTCCTGAAAGACCACCACTTGATGGACAGCTTGAACAGAATGGGGTTCATCCACCTCACAAATTGATGCGAATGAGTCAGAGAGAGTGTGTGGGAGTAATGACCAGAATACCTGCAACACGCTGAGATGGAGGAAGTACTTTGAAGTAACACAGGAGAAAAATAAAAAGCAGAAATACAAACTTTATAAAGTCTTGAGAGTTACTTTAGGTGAAGTTTTTTTCTATCTTGTTTTTATCTTACCTGTTTGTTCATTATTTGTTCAGAATTGTAGCGAGGTTAAATGTCTCTGACTGAAAAGATCACATTCAAAAGCTCTCAACAATGTGAGGGCCAACCTATTTTTTTCTTGATTGTTTGAAATCTGGCAACATTTGCCTGTTTATAACATTTCTCAGTTTTGTTTTTGGCAGTATATCCTTTCATTACACAACCCCTTTACTTCTCATGCTTTGCTGAATACTTCCACCACACGAGCTATGTGTTTGATTTGATTGCCAGCTCAGCTATTTGACTTGTGTGCTACTAAGTTCCCAGTTTTGTTCGGTAATGAGAAGTGCTGAGCTGGTGAGTCACAGTGGTTGATTATTTTTCTCCTGCTGGAGTTCATGTGGTGTATCTGAGGTCAGCTCCCTCCTGTCTGCCTCTGCCTTCCTGTCTGCCCAATGTGAGCTCAGTCAGCGAGAGGAAGAGTGCATGCCAGGCAGACTGCTTCCACCTCATCAAACCTGCCCCTTGCCCCTTCTGTCTCTCCATCTTTCCTTCACAATGATTCACACACAGCTTGAATTGTCCTCTTGCCTCTTTTTCTCTGTTCATTCTCCTTCACTCCTTCCGACTATCTCTCCTTCAGACACCGACCTACTCTTAGATGCTTACAAGCACTCAGTGTGGTTCACACACGCAAGTGTATGAACACATGTAAAATTTATAACCTCATTTTGCTACTGCGGACAAAACGTGCCCTTGTAAGAGATTATTATGCAGGTTACATTACCAGGAATTGAGGTGCAAAGGGATTCTGTAACAGAGATGTGGCGAGCCTCTTCTGTATAATTATCCTCATGTCCTGCCCTCCAAGCTTTTCTATTCCCTCTTAATCCAAGCTGGCAGTCTGCTTTCCTACAGTTCTCTCATTCCCCCTGTGACTCAGGCATCTGCTACAAGAGTCTGTTTTTAGCCACTAATGTCAGTATAATCTTGTATTCTCTTGTGTCGTGTCCAGGTATTGGTTTACGTTGTGATTGGGTTTCGTGAACATGCACATTAAGTCTCAAACAGCTGTTAAAGAAGTTTTTTTTAACAGCGAAGTCAGTCTTAGGGGAGTTTACAGAGCATCTACCATCCACCTTGCACTTGAGTGTAAACATCTCTCTTTATGGCTGCCACATATTGTATCTGCAGCCACCATATGGCTCGAGCACTTAAATTTTTGTCTTAAAGACCCTGTAGTTAAAGGGAAAATCTCTGATCCAAATACAACCGCTGAAATTTAAAACACACATTGATTGCCGGGTTATTTGACACAGTCCTATTGTTTGGATCAATCGAGAGAAATCCAAGCCCTTGTATTGCATAATTGACTACACACATGCAATTTGTGTGTTGAAAATTTACTTAATTTGGCCTCTAAGGCATTGCTCCAGTTGTAATGTTGGCTGGAACTCGGGGTGTCGTATAGTCAGAACTGCAGTAGTCGCCCCGCATATGTTCCTCATGTTACCTTGGTGCCAGAGAAAAGATGATTTCTCAGTAAGATTGTCCAATTTCCTCCCCTATTTCTGGAACCTTATTCAGTTCAAACCCCTGCAGTCATCATGTGCAGTCAATAGAGATTCTTTACTTATTTGTTTTTTGGAAAGATTGTGGCTGTTTGACTATAAAATGAAAAACATTTGTTTAGCAGGCTGTAATACAATTGTTTATTTCAAGAATGAATTGATATGAATTGAAAGAAATTATATTACAGCGATTATGAAGTACAGTAAGGATTTCAATTACTTTGTGGTAATTGATGAGCTATTTAATTGTATTTGGTGCACACACAAACACAAGAGCAGACACCATTCTAGTTTAGGAGATGAGTTATT
Source organism: Thunnus albacares (assembly GCF_914725855.1). Lineage (NCBI taxonomy): Eukaryota > Metazoa > Chordata > Actinopteri > Scombriformes > Scombridae > Thunnus > Thunnus albacares. The sequence goes on along the minus strand of NC_058121.1, from coordinate 18,971,136 downwards.
GGTAGAAGAAACGTCAGAGGCAGTGAGAACTCCTCCGTGGCCAATTCTTTGTGACAGTGTCTGTCGGGTGACAGTTAAATCAGATGATTTAGTTATCAGGGGGGCTGTGATTTGCAGTCAGATGCTGTCAAGCATTCCTTATGTTTCCAATGAAGAATGTGTTTCTCCTCGATGACACAGCACCCTGAATGAGATGTCAGGAGTTTTTATAGGCTGGGTGGCAGACTGAATTAGGAGTTTCTGCCATTTTCTGGCCCGGGCTGCAGGCGCAGCTGTCAACAGCTGTCAGACATTGCAATTTTATTTCACTTAAACACCGTGACAATGGGCAGGTGACTTTTGTCTTCCTTCCAAATTTCCTTGAAATCTGTTCTCGTGTAGGTGGATGTCTTCAGTGCGTTGAGCCCAAGATCCATCCCTTTTATAGAAATAGGCTCAACAGTGCAGCAATTGTGCATGAAAGTTTTATGCAAAACATTAATGCGGAATTAATTTACAGTATAAACAAAGTATTGAAACATAAAACAGAGAGAAAGATTGTCTTAATGCCATTGTCTTCTTGCTCTAGGTATGATATGATATCTCTGAGTGGTTTAGTTAGTGTATTGTGTGGAACCAGGATTACTTTTACAAAATTGTAAACATTTCTGGAACGAAACATCAAACACAACTCAACTTATGAATTTCTATCTAATACCTTTTTGCCTGGAGTCTGGAGTCTGGCTGCCTGCAGGCATAATGAAAGTTTGACAGAAGTCTAGCTGTGCAGTAGAATAAAGTCTGATCAGTAAGAGGAATTATGGCAGTAAGTAAGCGCAGTCCATGATTAGATTATTGGTGATAAAATGAAAAATACAGTGGTTGCGTAACTGCTCTTTTAAAAAAAATGCATTTTTTCACATTCCCCTCAAAGTCTGTGATGCTCACTGTGCGTCATGAGATGATTAGCATTGGGTGTGAATATAAGACCACTTCTCCAAGACATGAAAATGGGTGCCTGTCAGCACAAGTTATTGCTGATGTGCTGGCATTTTGGAAATGGCGTGATATGTGCTCTCTGTCTCCCCTCTGTCCACCCCTCCGTCCACCCCTCCGTCTCTCGTTTCATGTCTCACTGCTTCGGGGTTAATGAAATGCCCCTATTGAAGAGCTGGAACGAGGGCTTTCAACCTCCTCCCACACATTTTCTCAACCTGTGCCTCTATGCATGAGCACCAGAGACGTATCACCACTGACGAATGTATTTCCAGTGGAGAGCTAATGCTGATCTAAAGCTTTGCAATTATCCCTTTAATCAGGATGTGATTTTTGTTATTTTAATTCCCTTCTTAACCATTATACCTCTCAATCAAGCATATACAGGGTAAAGAGAAAATATTTAATTTAAGAGGGTTAACTTCTTAGGATACTGCAATTTAAATCATGATTTTCCTCTTTTACTCTGCCTTGAATAGGCTACTCAGCATCCTTGAACTCACAAACTGTGACTACTGGTACTTCAGTGATGGATAGTAGCCAATACAGCTGCATTACAGGCAACAGATCCAGATGGCTTAAAGGGAAATAAGTATAATTTAAAGAAATTAGCATCATTTAGGCATACTCAACCAGTAGCAAACTCTTATCTAAGATTTTTGAGAGGGTCTTTTATGGCTTACGATATCAGGGACACACACACACACACACACGCACATAAGCACAGAGCAAGATGTGTGCACACTTAGTGCCATACTGTGGTCAGTGATGCATCACCTGACAGCTGACTGATGAAGCGCTGACCTTTTACTCCTGGCCTTGTGGGCAATTCTCTGCCTCATGAAACTGTGGTGGTTTGCATCCACTGACAATTGAGTGCTCAAATGAATTATGACCATGTGGGAGAATAATAAAAAGAAACAAAGACAGTGAGTGAGCCTTTCAGACGAGGGGATGAGGGGGATGAGAGCAGGATGCAGATAGAGGGAGAGAAAGAAATGGATGCCCCAGAATCAGAGACTGCCTCCTGATCCCTCTCCGATACCTTCCATCTCATCCTCTTCTGTTCTCGTTTGCATTCTTTGATCATGTTTACAGTGCAGGTGTTTGCGAGAGGTTTATCTGTAGCTTATCCCCAGTCTGTAGACACTTTACTGTATAGTAGCTATGTTTCACCGCAAGCTAGAAAAATTAGTCAGGCAGTTTTCAAGCTGAGGAAGTTTCACTGCAGAGCTGTAAAGGGAGCAGGCAGCTCTCCCATCCACGTGTGAAAAGCTGCTGCTATTGAGGCTGAATCAAACAGGCTGTTTGATCAGCAGAAAATCTTTAAAGCTGAGCTACATGGTGTTCCCCTGTAGCAGAAATGCTCCACACTGTAGTTCCCCACTGTGAGGGTGTGAACTGTAATATTTTTAATTTTTTTTTAATTGAAATTGTTGGTGTCTTTGCATGTCTTTTTCTTTGTGTGTTTGTGTGTTTGCACGAAGCTTCTACAATCTGTTTAGCTGCAGGTCTGTTTAACTTTTGATTACATTTTTAAGTGTCTTTATGTTTGTGACCTGATTATTTACCATTCTGATGCACTGTAGATGGTAATACTTTGCTGAGATGTAACTATATCACACATTTTGCTGTTGAAGTCCAAATCATTTACAGGGCATTAAAGTTGTGTGTAAGAGGAAAAACAACCCTTTATTCTACAGTGTGTATGTGTCTGTCTGCATGTGCTTCCGGGCTACAGTTTGAGGTATCTTGATGCTTGAAGAATGTGATATCTACATTTTTGCGACTGTACTTGTGTGTCTCTGTGTGTGTTTCTGCATGCATGTGTGTAGATAATTAGGAGGGCCATTTGCGGGAAATAGCTTTAGCTTGGTGAAAAAAACACGGCTCTTTCTTTTAATGGGATCAGTGTTGTGTCTATAGACAGAAAGCACTAAAACATTACATAGATAGATGCAAGTTATGAGGTGGCTAATGTTTAAAACATGCTCTACGGATGCAGCATGACCCTCTTAAATAAATGACTGCATCGCCAGGAGAGGGAGTCGTCTTAGGATTAGCTTTGCTGCGGGTGAAATGCTCTGCAGACTCTGTGACTCATACAGGCAGATAAACAAGAAAATGCGTGTAACAGCAGATATACTTGCACACACACACACTTACACAAATCCATCACACTACAATAAATCCCCATAAAGGTAATTGACTTAAGGCAGGTCATCATTTAGCCACCGCTACGCATCTATTCCCACACATGGGTGCACATAAACGACAAAACACGCGCACAGTATTTGGTTGGCAGAATGAGCACATCACCCCCAGCTTGATTTCCCATAATTTCCCTCCAAATGCCAAAGGCTTTTTGCTGCGCCACCAGCAGCATCTTGCCGCTCTGTTAGTTAACAAGGCTAGCCAGCAGCAGGAGAATTGGTGCCCCGCTTGTAACCTGCATGCAGTCCTGCTTCTCTACGGCGTCTTAGCTCCATAAGTTAAGCTGTACTCATCTGAATCCTGATATTAAAGTTGGATTTATAACTGTCAAGCCATCCTGCTCATGTGAGGTTATGTTTGGCTCTACCTGTGGTTCTCTCGGGTTGAGAGATCCTTAATTGGGTGTTTTTTTTTTAGATGAAGGGATTAGGAATTAATGAGGAGGTGTAGAGGGGTGAGGTCATATGGGATGACATACAGTTGATAATGGCTACCAAATACCAAACACAGCTTATATAAATAATAAAATGTTTAAACTTAACATCCACTAAAATGCTGAGCCCCTAAAATTATTTCTAAAGCTCTGAGCTTTATAAACATCTTCCTGCTTAACAAGTGCAGACGCTTTAAAAATGCAATGCGAACTACCACAAGCTGCACAGCCTGGCAGGGTCAACCAAAGTGCAGCCATCCTCAAGATACCAACCAAAATGGCTTTTTTTTTTTTTTTTTACGCACACGTTGTGAACGTCTTGTGAGAGTTTGGTACATTATGGAGAGAAAAGTAGTTTCCACATGACTTCTGAACAAACTGTAACATCAATTTGTACACCAGCAGCACCTTCCTTGAACGAAGCACTGTTCACTTATTAAAGCAGCTATCCTTGACACCTAATCGATTATTTCAACTGCCACTGCATATTTTTTATGGGAAACACTTCATGAAACATGAAATATTGCCACTACTTCAAACTACTCCAAAATAAGAATTGCTGTGCTTCCTTTGTGAAGTATCACCTGTTCTGCTTATTACAGACACAAATATAAATGCATATTGCAAGTCTAGTGTTGTTCTTTTTTCACATTTTAAAGTGTTTTTCTGTCAGGGAAGGGAAGATATAAGCTGCAGGCTTATAATGTCCTATAGATTAACTGCACCTATAATTTGATGTGCATCATCTTAAGCTGTTTATATACGGTATCACAGTTCTGTGTTGTGATATATTAAAGGCGAGTGTTGAGTCGCATGTGTGTAGGTAGTTGGGCCATCATCAATCATTCATATTGACATTTCCTTTGATCTGATGTCCCCACACATACATGTGACTGTGTGTGCAGTCAGATGTGTGCATCTTGATTTGTGCCTGCTTGAGTACAGCACTGTGCATGTAGACTCTCGTGTGGATGTGTGTGTGTGTGTGTGTGTGTGTGTGTGTGTGTGTGTGTGTGTGTGTGTGTGTGTGTGTGTGTGTGTGTGTATGTGTGTGCATTCACGGTTGTGTGTTTCCAAGCTGGCGTGTGTGAGTTTAGACAGGTGCAGGCTCCCTCCCTCTTATGCTGCAGGTTTAATTACCTGAGGTGTGGCTGACTTCCCTTTGCCAATCTGAATCCTTACCCTTGTGCCTAACAGAGTGTGACACAGTTTGAGTGCATAGCTGGTGACAGGTTGGGCCCTGTGACAAACTAAGGCAGGAAGAGGAAGTTTGTGTATTTCCTCAGGCTCCAACTCCACCTGAATGCTAAGTCTCTGAAAAGAGTTCCCACACTGACAAACTGCATCTGCTAACATGTACCATAAATGCCTGAATAAACACATACTGACAAGCATGGATACACATCACACATTCACACGCATGTGCTCTGGAAATAGTAGACGTTTAACATTAGTGCTCCATGACTGTGTTATACAGAGGCTTAGCTCTCGAAGTGAAGTATGTTGTGAAACACAAAACCATCTTCTCGCTTCAACCACACTATCATTCCAAATCCCATCCCAACCACCCCCCCCTCACCACCCTTCTCTTGTTTGGCTCTAAATCTCCCATCTTTGTGGTAACTAGGACCTCAGGCATGCCTCCAACGGCTCCCACAATGCACCAGCACAAATTACATTTTACTCACATGGCTGAGCCCCCTCCTCTCCTCTTCTGCGCTTCCCTTTTCATGGCTTTACTTCTTTCTCTCTTCATTTTCGCTCCTCTCGTCTCCTCTCCTCTCCTCCTCCTCTTGTCCAGCAGGGTCCGTCTCCCTGACATCAGCTCATTTCTCCCCGACTAAGTCCTATTCCGACTTAACTGCTGATATATCTCCAGTTGATGCGCTGTGAGCGCCTGCAGCTCCCTCCGCGATCAACCCTGTGCTGACTGCTTATGAGGAAATGAGCTGTATGTTCAGCTAATGGCTACAAGTAGCATCAAAACAGTATCAAATTGCATCGACGTTCAAGTGCTGTAATAAATGAAATATGCATCTTACTGCCATCTTGTCTGTTCTCAGAAGCCTTTCATCTTCGGCAGTCTGCCAAAGCATCCCTCAAAGGGTACTTTGGCATTGTGTGTTTTAGCAAATTGAAAGTGGCTTTTATGCTTTGATTGATGGGGTTGGTGGCATTCAGAATACATAAGTGGACAGTGATGGATTCTCATTCAAATCAGCATTTTGTGTGCAATTGATTGGTGGTCAAACCCAGGATCATGTAACCCTCAACCATCTTGAAATGAGAAGAATCTGTCTGCATATTTGCAAATCACACACTGCTGAAAACCTGTAATTTTTTTATAATGTGCAGAAAATGCAGTTAGTTGTCTCTCCTTCCATTCTGGAAATTATAGGAAGGCATATTTTTTTTTGAGAAAGTAGCTCTCCACGCAGCCACATTAAAAATGCTCGTATGAGAGGCAGGACAGACAGACAGGCTGTCAGAGAGGGAGAGATTCTTGAATAGGGACAAATTATCGCCTTAGAAAAGTTGCATGATAATAATGGGCGTCACTAAGCCGCGCAATTTGATTGGGGGGCGTGAGGGACGTGTAGAGGACATTTATCAGCGTGACACAGGACACAATGCTCTTTGTTTGATTGGTTAAATTAGTGGGAGCTCATTTGCTTTCATGGCAAAATCCTTTACAGTGCTTTTTTTGTTGTGTTAATTAAGCCGGAGCAACCATTTTGTATGCTGCTAGGGTACTGGGCCGCAAAGGAGAGAGAACGATCATTGTTATTCCTCTCTTGCACCTCGGAGGCATTGTGGTTTGTTTTTTATATGATCTGCACCAAAGATGAGCCGCTTAAATGTATATTTTCTAAAATTAGTTTGGTTTAGTTTTCCTCAGACAATTACCTCCGCTGAATACACATTCTTCAGAGTTTTTCTCTGTGTGAGCTGGACTGTTGCCAGCATCCAATGTCTCGTTACAACAGACAACAGACTTCTTACAACAGACTCATTTAACCTGCTGAATTTTTTGGATGATTAAGGTTACAGAGGATTAAGGCTGTGTTAAATCTGAAGATTGCATTACTCGGGGTGGAGGGAATGACTTCTCATAAATTTGCAGTATCTGTTACAGCATTTATTTAAAACCTTTCTTAGCGAGAACGGTATCCTCATGCAATCTCCCCAGCTAAGTGAATTCACTGATGAATCTTTATGAAACATTTTGACCTGTGATGTTACGGTTGGTCACAAGGTGCTGCTGTGCATTGGCTGCTCTTCTCAGTAACATCTTCCACAGTGAAGCTGAAAATATGATGAGACGAGAGACTGTTTACCAAAACTAAAAACAAGGTTTGAAAACCAGTAATCTCTCAGGATTTGAAGAGTAATCGCAGTGTCACTGATAGCAAATAACACCATAAATCCCCTGCAGATGTTTTGTGGTAATTTTATACTTTGAGAGTAAAAGTTACCACCACCTGAAAGTTCAGACTTGTCATTTATTTAATATCAGTCTATTCCTACAGCTCTGTAAATTTGTTTACCCTAGAAAATTCTTCTATCATAGTGCTGTGTAATCTGTTATGTTTGCTGCTCTTATAGCCTGAAGTATGGAACACTGTGATCCATTGAGGCCGTAGCCTCCCACCTCACTTTTCACACTGTCTAAGACAGCTGACCTCTCATTAATTAAAAATCAGCTGTCAGACAAGGTGTGAACTACAAAATACTGACAGGCCTTGTTTCAGTTCAGCACATTTAGAGGGCGATTTTTGTTGTGAAACAACATCAAGCCAAAATACCATGACACAGAGCAGTACTCTCTCTTACTTCCTCCAAAGAAAAAAAACATGTCTTTTTCCATGGCCTGTTTTATGTCATTTTCCTTTCCACTAATGGAAGTTTGTTGGGGGTGGTGTTTGGATGCAGGTCTGGCTGATCTGTTCCTCTACAGTGTAGATGCAGCTGGGATAAAAAGCTCATATGACATCACGGGGACTGATGTGATTGATATGAAAATGCACCTTACACCTTCACTCAATGACTTTCATTGGCTCAGTTTGATCTTGGTGATCACACGTTTTTGTCTGTGTTTGTGTTTCGCTGTTAAGGAAGCTAAGCTGCGTGAGCTTCTGGATGTCAGCACCCTTGCGGGGAAGATGGAGAACAGGATGCTGACGGTGGTGAGCGGCCCTGACATGGTCAACATCACCTACTTGAACTTCATGGCCTTCCAGGAGGAGACGGCTAAGGTAAATATTTTGCACTAGAAAAACTGATGAGAACGATGATAGTGATAACTACCTTGTTAAAGATACAACTGAAAGCAGCTGTTAAGTGCAGTGTGTATTACTATTGGGTGAAAACCTTGTTCCCTCAGCTTTAATAATTTCAGTGTTTTAATTGAGGTCTTAAATTCACATCTGTGTGACTTGACTGTTGAAATGTTTTCAACTGAATAAAGTGATATTCTAGGCATGCAGGGACATTGTAATACAGATAACACACTGAGGAAAAACATTTAAAAATGCCTTTGTTAATATTCCAGAATTGAAACTTTGAAATAGCAGATGGTTCAATTGACACAAAGGTTAATTGAAATTATGAAAAAGCTGTGTAACAATAATGTGATCAGTATCTCAACTTCCTCATTTTATAGGTGGTGATGAATAGTTGAAAGGGTGGGATTAAAGCAAATTCCCATTTATTCTCTGTTCAGTTAGGAGGCATTTTAGGCTTTGGATAAAGGCACCATTTGTCTTATGGGTGAGGCTTGAAACCTAATGTTGAAATAAACTTATATTAGTGTGTTTTTCTGATGTCAAATGGAAATCATCAGCTAACCCACATGTGTGAACTAATGTCTTCATTTATTCCTAATACATAACTGAAGTAAGAGACCACCTCATTTAAGTCCTCTGCACGTTTCTGTGTGTGTGTGTGTGTGTGTGTGGGTGTGTGTGTGTGTATCTGTATGTTTGTGTGTTCATATGTTTTATTTACTGCAGGAATGGGCAGAAGAGCTGTTCAGCCTGGCGTCCAACCTTTTGGTACAGAACATGTCCAGAGAGGCCTGCCTTGAGAAGGCGTATGTCAACCGCACACACATGCTCTCTATGCATACAAACACGCATGCACACGCAAGCAGTCACACGAAAAATGTTAGTACACAATCTTTGAGATAAATATGATGATAAGATCTGATAGAAACAAACGAAAAAATGTCAGTCACCACAAGCGTCTTATCAGCTATACTGCATTTTACATGAATACAAACAGCAGGAAAAAGTAAATGAGACACATGACTGACTCTAATGCCAGATGAGCTCTCCCACTACAACAGTCTGAATACACAATGAGTGCTTACTTACAAATGCATGCAAAAACATATTTGTAACATGCATATGCAGTCAGTGCACAAAGTATGCAATAAAACATCATTAACCAGCACACAAAGACAACTTTACACATATACAGCACAAGTATATATGGACATGTACTGTACACACACACAAACGGGAGGTAAGAGGCTGCTTTTTACAGCTCCGCAAGGCAGCCTGAGGGTTTAAGTTTATAAAGGTCACTCCGCCTCACACCGATGGAGAGAGTAAGGAGAGAAAAAACAGACAGGAAGGAAGAATGGCTGTGAATAAAACAGCTGAAAATATGTATTAGTTCATGAACCCGACTCTGTGTATCTCAGTTGGCTTATCTGCGTCTAAACCAGCAAAAAGTGTGTATATGTGCCAGTGTGTCTGAGTACACGTTCATATGGTGCTGTAGCTTTTATTTTTGTTGCTTTAATGACATAATGACAGACCAGTGACAGTACAATAGATCTGTAAACAGGTCAAATTGTTGCTTGCAGCCACACTGCTGGTGCCTAACGATAAAAAGGGAGCCACCAAATCATTGGGTCCAGTCTATTACATAAATCAACCCGCTAGCCCTCATCAGTGACTTTTTGTCCGATAGAACAGTTTTTATCATCAATCACCCTCACACCACCTCTGATCCTGTGTAATAACTGTGTCTAACGGCTTACATGACCACATTCATATTGATCTGATTGGAGCACACACACACACACACACACACACACACACACACACACACACCAATCTATGGTTCACAGCTGATTCATCTGTGCAGTCAGTGACTGAGTGAAGCTCATGCAGAGTGAACTTAAATATGAATCTGCCGTATTGTATTGAGAGAATATGACAGGCTCTGCTGGGTGACAACTCCCAGCTGTCTGATGTTTATCAGTGAACAGAAGCCATTAACTCGCACCCCTGAGGAGGCTAATTGACTTATGAGACAATAAAAGTGGCCATCGACCACATAGAACAGAGAGTTGAACAGAATTGAACAGAGCAGGTTTCGCAGTCATGCTGGTTGTTCACAGCAGCAGTTGTTGTGCACCGCTTGCTTACAAATAAGGCGATCCTTTGTCATACCACCACTACAACATGAGGAGGTTTTATTCCTGAAGTGATGTTGATGTTCCTCTGCGTGTGGTTAATTCTTGTCGCTTGCTCGTGAGGCTGCGATACATACTGGGGGGGGGGGGGGGCAGCATAGATGGGAAATGTTCCCAGCAACAGGAAACAAAATGGGAGCCAGCACGTCTTCAAATAGCTGCTTGCTACAAGATTTTCTTTTGACATAAGTACAATAGGACGTAGGCTGCTCCTTGAATAATGTGGCCCTGTGCATCAGCTATTAGGTTTAAAATTGCATGTTTTACAACGGGATGACCTATGACTGTGCTAGCAAAGAGGGCAGTTACCAGTAGTTTTATATTTCTTCTCGAGACAAAAAAGTGGATGCTGAGAAATAAATATTTGTTTTGATTTTCATACCAAACCTTGCTGGTTTGGTATTAACTAGAGGAAGAGAGAAGACAGGGCAGGCAGGAAGAGAAACAGGGACAGAGGGCTATCGAAAGAGAAAGCAGTGAATAAAGAAAAGGATACAGATGCAAGTAATGTGTTTTCCCCCACTCGCCTTAATGAATAATACAAGCACTTGAGAAGCAGAGGACGGCATCAAGAAACACCTAACTGTTCCTTCCTTGTTTCTTTGCTCCCATTGCTTTCTCTCTTATCTTGCCTTTAGGGTCATTTCCTTTTTTTAAAAACCAATCTACTTTAGTGACGTCAGCTATTTCTTGGCCAACACTCACTCATGTTGTTCACTTCACATTTCCCCTTTTCGGAGGAAAAGCACCTCAGACAAAACCCAGTCTGGCCCTGTTAACCATTACAGTTGCCAGTGACTTTTCCTGTGGCAACCGGCCTGCCCTATAAAGTGGACACTGTAATGGATATTAATTATTAGCCAGCAGCCACTTAAAGCCCAGCCTGTAATGATGGCTCCTGTTGCAGCTAAGCTATTTATAGCCCAGGCTGCGCTGCCTGTGTTGCTGCTGCTGCTGCTGCATGGCTCTGTGCTGCCAACTGAAGACTTCCAGGGATTAGCCAAAATACTAACCTGTCATGTAAACACAGCCGAAATACTCTTGCCTGTGCAGTCGAACGCTGTGTATTTTATAGTCACACCACGGTGATGCACGCTCCGTGATATGAATCTGCATACTTGCTCGCAGACAGACATGGCAAATGGTTCTGGATGTTTACATCAGTCACACATGTAAACTTAGGCAAAACAAATAAATCAATTTAGGCCAGTACATTACTCACAAAGACAAACGGCTGTTTACATGTTGTGTAAGGTGTGTGCTCTGTCCACTGCAGATACACTCGACTGAAACTGCAGCTCAACCCTGAGGGGCGAATCCCCGTCAAGAAGTAAGTCTCTGTGACTCATCCTTCTCTCCCCTGCCACCTCTCCGCTGTTTTGATCAATTAATGTTTTCCACTGCCTTCTCTCATTATTATCTGTCTGCGTATGCTTCAGTTTACACACATTTTGTATATGTGTGCATTTTTTAGAATATGTTATACCATCCTTGCAGTGAAATTTGCTCCATTATTTCTACCCCTGTCCTCTGTCTCTCAAGAGTTGACCCTTATTGGTTCTGTGCATGTGTGTGTGTGTGTGTGTGTGTGTGTGTGTGGTAGCGTGCCCTGGACAAGCTCTGTTTATATCCGTCACTAACTACAGCTGAAAAAGTGCCAGTATGTGATGACTGTGAGAATTTCCTTTTTCGTGTAACTTTTGTGCATTTCAGTGTTTTTATCTGCAAGTTTGTCATCAGCTCATTGAAAATCCAACTCTCTCCATCTCCATTAGTCAAGTCGAGCTTTCAGGCAGGCAACAGTGAACTTCTGCGATAACCTCCCTCAGAGCCGCAGAGGAAAACAGTGGGTGTCAACACAGAGAGGCAGAGAGACACTCCTTGCCGTTTAGGGAATTAACCTCCTAGCTGGGAGGACATGTCAGCTCGACTAATGTCAGCTTGACTCCATTCCCCCACTGAGCATACAGTATGTGTTCATGGATCTGCACTGGCATACCTCTGCATGTAATTAAAACAGGCTATGGCCAATGGAAACAGATCAAACAGCCAGAGGTAGCTGTAATGATACCAGAGTTCATTGCAGTAAATCAGATTTATTGTTCATTGTAGAATAAAACAGCACAGTAGGCCCACCGCACAGATAAAGCAATGCCTTTCCCTGCACTCAGAAGGATTTATGAAGCAGAACAGCATATGATAGTTTCATTTTGAGTTATTCGGGTACATGTGTAGTGAAGATGGGAATATTTTCTCTTCATGTCTTTTGTTTATTTAAACAAGAGAAAAGGTTAGAATGGCATAAGGACTTTCTTAGAAACTGTGATATGGTAATGATCATAATGATATGAAGAAAGTTGTGGATGCAACTTCATAACATTTTTCTTTTTTTATATTCTTTTTAGAGAATTGCACACAAACATTTTACATGCATATGGTGTTGCTATCTGGAGTTTAGGTGAACAGCAGTATTCAGTGTACACATGTATCACCTTTGCACGTCTACACTCACTTAAGTCAGTCAAACCCATTGATTGTATATCAATGAGGGAAGACAAACTATCAGAAACAGCTCTGGGTTTTTTGTTCTGCAAATAGTCAGTTATAATTTTTCATCTAGGCATTTTTTTGTCTCATTTTGAACTTTCAAACTGTGTTTTTTTTCCTGGAATTTTTGGTTGCATACTTTCCTAACGACCATATTTTGCATTGTTTTTAGTTTCAGTTTTTTTCCACTTCAATTCTATTACTGTTTCCTGCTGCTTCAACATCATTTTCTCACAGGATATCCTCGATAAGTATCAGTAAAAAGCTATGATAATTTCATCAGTTTGACACAAAGTATCTTAGTGAAAACCCCTCTATCTGTGTGGTATTTTCTGTGATTACTCAGAAGGGTGTGTTTTTGTGTCCCTGCAGTATCTTCAGGATGTTCTCAGCAGACAGGAAGCGCGTGGAGACAGCCCTGGAAAACTGTAACCTCCCTTCTGGCAGAGTGAGACACCAAAATACTGAATTCCCCTCTTTTTTCAGTGTTACTGTTTTCTCATATTTCCTCCATCTCTGAACCTGCGCCTGTTTGTGTCCCTCCTCTGTCTTAGCCTGTGTCTCTTATCTTAGTCTCCGAGCTCTTTCATCTTCTCCATCTATCCATCAGTCTGCCTTCTCACCATTCAGCTCACTCTCTATCCTCCTGAAACAGCAGCTGATTGCTGCTTTGTTCATTTGTTTGTTGTCTTATTTTCTGGATGTCTGCATGACTTCCCACTCAGAACTGATTTAGCCTTGTTTATAATAAAACAAATAGACCCAGTGGGAGCAATAGAGATGACAAAAGCTGTTTTATCTTTACTTCTCTGAGATATCTCTAGGGAGAAGGTGCCCCCTCATGCAAAGAGGTGTAAACAGTCCCCCAACACAGCAAACAATCTCTGTATTCCAGCAGTAGCAAGCAATTTGCATATTTGGAAGTGGGAAAAAGCAGTTTAGCGGAACCGAACGCTGCTAAAACATATGCATGTACAGTGGGGCAGACACATTGTAGTTGTAAAGGCTTCTGAAGACGAAAAGACAGGCATACACACACACGTACACACGAAACAAGCTATACATAATTAGCACAAGGAGAGAGCAGGAGGTAAAAACGTGTTGCCGTATGAAGGTCTGGTGGGATTTGCTGTTGTTCCAATGCGCAAGTAATTACAACTAAACGGTAGTGCTGTTAATCCCTCAGACACACACACTAACAGGCAAAAGCGCATGCACAACACAGCTCACACCAAGGTCTTTAGAATGACTCATTGAGTATCGGCGGGGCTTGACCTGCATCCCCCTCCCTCTGTGCATCCTTCCTCATCTTCTTTTCTCTTGGTCCTTTCTAAGAGTGTTTGGTTCTGCTCTGTTTCTTGCTGGCACGATGCTACCACTCACTGCGGAGCACGCTGTGTTTTCATCAGGCCCGTTTTGGCTCGGATAGCTCTATAAGGAGTCCTTGTGGCTGTGGCTTTTTGTTTAAGTCAAGGTGCAAATTCCATGCAGTCATTATTTGTTAGTTCTTTGCATTTGAAATAAATATTTGTGGGTAATCGCTTCCAGGGTGGAGCCCAGAGGTCGGAGTCAGCTAAAGAGCATACCATTGCATAAAATATGTGTCTTGCTTATAGACACATGAGGAGGGTTGATAGATGTCTTACAGTTAAACAGTCAGCAACAGTGCACGGCATGATTTTTACAGAAAATATTATTTAAAGTGCACAGACTGTGTAAGTCAGACAAATCATGCTGAAGAAGGGCTCTTTCTGTACAATTTATGCAAGAATGGGTTAAAAAATATGATGCCTGCTTAAGTGGCAAGTGCAAGTAACTATAGAAAACATGGCATTCAACAATTTTCTCTTACATAAAAACAAATTCATGAGTGGTCCAGGCCTGTTATATGAGTCATGTGCAAATAGTCAGCCGTTCTCCACAGGTGAAAACACTTGTTTGACTTTGAGAATCATAACGGCTGTGGATTTGGATTTGAATATGTAACCAAATAGATTTTTTGTTCACTGCAACAATGTGATGTGCATCATGGCTGCCAATTTACTGTCAAGTTTTACAGAGGTCTGCTTTTTTTTTTTTTTTTTTTAAATGTTTTATTAGCTTTTAGTATTTTTATTTTTATGAGAATTTGCTGAATTCTACTCGGAAAACTTTGTACAAGCACGTCTTAAAGAAAGAGAGGGTTGGGATAAGAATATGAAAATGTTCTTGCATGAAGTCCATTGCGTGCAAACTGAAAAATTCCACAGAAGAAGCAAGAAAGCACACAAACAATACCAAAAAGAAGTGATAATATTTAGCAGTACTAGAGGACCACTGGATATGTCTTTTTCAAACATCTCATTATAAAGCAGTATTTTTTTTGTTTATTTGTTTGTTTTAAGTATTTGGGACACAAATGAACTTACAGATACCATAGATTTGTAGTTCTTGGCCCCATGCTGCCCCATAATTTGTGAATGTATGCATGTACCATCATGTATCTGATCATGTTACTGTTGTTGTCTGCTGCAGAACGACTCCATCCCCCAGGAAGACTTCACTCCAGAGGTCTATAATATGTTCCTGAACAACATTTGTCCCCGGTCTGAGCTGGACCACATCTTCTCCGAAGTGTAAGAACCATGTTTTTCTCAGTTGTGTCTGCTTTTTTAAAGGTCTGTCCGGGAAGTACTCATCTTGGCAATCACCAAAGAATACAGACATTTCCAGTTGGGAAGAAAGGTTGTTTGAAAAAGTTGAAACAATGTGAGAGTGATTAATTTGATATTAGTTTTTTTTACAGCCATCTGTGGCTCTTTTCAGACTGCCAGCAAGATAATGGTTTCCAGGGCAATATGGCTTTTCAGGTTTAAGACACCTGCTTTTGCCCATTAGAGTTATCATAAGCAGTTAATTAGTATATGAAAATGTGTTGTAATGGCCCTGGTTGTGACTCCTCAAGCCTGGACATGTGGCTCCTTGTGCTGCAGAAGCAGATCTGCCCCTTGGCCCAGAGGGACTCAGACCATCAGCCGAGGCAGCATGCCAGCACGACCGAGGCCACTCCAAGTCATAAATCTAGATTTTAATCACAGTTAAGTGAGATGGCATGAGAGCCAGGAGGATATGGAGATTATAATTTAGTGGAACAGGCTTAGATATGAAAGACGTTTTAATCAAATCTCATGATTTACTCAACACAACATTTAATCCTCAGCTCCTTTGTGCATCTGTTGCTCTCCCTCTCCACATCTCTTAGTCGCTTTAATTACCGCTCCTCCAGCCATCATTTCTCATTTTATTTTCTTATATTTCAATTTTTGAATTCTGTTCTTGTTCAACACGTCGCTTAGTAATTATTCCCATGTTTTCTCCACACTTGCCTATTTGTATCCCCCCCTCTCCTCTCCTCTCCTCTCCTCTCCTCTCCTCTCCTCTCCTCTCCTCTCCTCTCCTCTCCTCTCCTCTCCTCTCCTCTCCACAGCGGGGCTAAGAGTCGTCCATACCTCACTGTGGAGCAGATGACAGAATTCATCAACAATAAACAGCGAGACCCTCGCCTGAATGAGATTCTCTACCCTCCTCTCAAACCAGAGCAGGTCCAGCTGCTGGTGGACAAATATGAACCCAATACCTCGCTGGCACAGAAAGGTCAGTGGCTCAAATGTCTGTAAAAACAAATGCAGGCATACTAACATGCTTATGTGTACGCCTAAACACACGTAAACACAAGAGTCAGGAAAGTTTGCCATTGTGTTTTGAAGTAAGAAAAATATTTGGAAAGCACAGGCAAACACCAACCTCTTCCAACGCTCCACTCCAGCTCCCACCACCGATAAATTTGGTAGGGTTGTTGCCATAGTGACAGCCCTGCTGGTGTCCAAAAGCTCAGAAAGTGAGGGAACATAGTGGGATGCCAAGGAATTGGGATGTTAGAAGTTTAAGAAAATAAATGTTATTTACAAGAGTAGGATTACAAGAATAGGATCCTTGAGTAAAGAGAGAGTGTGAGAAAGAGGGTGTGTGTGTGTGTGTGTGTGTGTGTGTGTGTGTGTGTTTGTGCTGAAAGATAGCTTGAACAAGTGGCAAGTGGATTGCAGCAGATAACTTGTGGCACTGTAGTATACAAATGCACATTCAAATATACTTATGTGCACACACAAACACTGTTCAGGAGTGATATTCATCTTTCTGTTCACTTTCATTATAACAGTGCTTTACTATGTTTTATCTCTGTAGTTAATGTAATTCAGAAATCTCCTTTTTTCTTTCAATCTTTCTAAAAATTATGTATTGACAGAAAAAAACTAAATATCATATATGATCCATAATATGTGGAAAAGATGATTGTGTTGGTTTAAATAACAAATAATCCTGTATAAAGATATCTACAGTGACAGAGAGAGCTCAACGCACTTGAACTGAACGAGCAACAACTTCTCACCTTGCTGTGGCGATGTACAAGCGGACCGCGGGGTGTGTCAGTACGTTGTGACATCACTGTAGGTTGTGATTACATGTGCAACAGAGCTCACTTCAGACTACACCCAAACACCCCCTTCAGTGAGGGTGGGTGTGATCAGAGAATAAAGAAAAGAAAAGAAAAATGAGGACTGAAAAAGACCCTAGTAGTAAAAGGTATCTATCTACAATCTCCAGTTATATCATAATAATGCAATCTGAATTTTGAAACTAAAATAAAAACTGTTTGCTCATTCTCCAACGCTGTTAATGAGTGGTGGACTTTTGCAACTAGTGCACTCAGGCATCTTCATCAATGTGGAAAATTTGCGATATAGCAAAGCTCAGTCTTGCTCTGAATGACTGATTTATGAATGAATTTTCATCACTTTCATGCAACATACATGTTATCAAATTGGCAACGTATGTCTCATTAAAAGTGGTGAACATATAGGTAGCAGTAAAACCGTCTACCCGCTGAAACTAAACACACAATCAAACCAGATGAATAATCATCATCAACACAAAACTGCACATTTGAAAGCACATAAAGAAGCAGTTTTAAGTTTAAAATTGGAACATCAAAAGTGGCACCAAATAATTCATGAACAACCGACATGGATGAGCACAGTGAATCTAAAACGCCTGGACACGTTGCACTTTCATGTTGTCTGAAGTGTCAGTGGACAGCGAGCTGCCAAAACTGGAGAACATCCCACTCCAGATATCATGCATTAAGGTTGGGTATGTGCCAATTCACATTTTAACTGTGCTAGAAAGTGTGTTGTACAAGTGTGCCAAAAATGGTGACTTATTTTACACCATGTTCCCTTTATTATCTAGCAAATAACTAGGTTGTTTTTTCCCATCTGAAAACACAAAATATGTTGAGAATTCCACCTCTATTTGAATTATTTATGCTTATTCGTATAAATATATATATATATCTTATCAAGTGTTAGGGTATTTTCTATTTCATGGCCTAGAAATCACCAAAAACCAAAATAAAGAGCTGTAGTCAGGACCACAAGCCCTGTCTTTTTCAAATAGAGTTTAATGTCAGATCTGTGTGCACAAATATTTTAAATTTGAATGAATGGGATTTATTGTTACATTGAAAAATTGTTAGATTCATACAACTACATCTGAGCTGAACAATATCACTTTATGCCACAGGATGAGTAAAATGTTTGTGTTTCCCATGCAGCAGCAGTGGATGCAGCTCAACCTTCATAGTACAATAGACCTGTTGATTATCTACCTACTGTTCATCCAAAACCTTTTTCACTGTGATGCAGATCTGAAGTTTAGTACATGGCAGAATATATTTTAAAATATTTGGAGAACAAACAACATTGTCTGGAGGCTCTTATTAAATAGAGTTTCTGTTTTAAAATTAAAAAATGCTTTGTTTCTTTGTTGTTGGAAGCAATTTGAAAATATTAATAAAGATAATGCTGGAAAAAATGCTAATCTTTACTGCCAGAAGAGATTGTTTATCTAAAAAGCTGTTCACTATATCATCATTATGCCAATCACATTTGCATGTTTTATTACTGATTGCATTTAAACTAAATTGACCTCATCTAACTCAAGCAGAGCACAATTTTAATAATCTCTCCTGAGTAAAATACATCCTTTTGTGGCTTTTCAAATGTGTGACAAAATGAATCAGGAGTCCCTAAATCATTTTTAAACCACATTCTAATATCCAATTTGACCGCCCAGTGGTTGACTCTGATCACCGTGATGTGCTCGTACTGTGATGGCGTGTGTGCTCATCCTGTCCCAGGCTCTCTGGAAGCATGCCCTTCTCTGTCCCAGTGACAGATTTCCCCATGTGAAGTATTTATCTAGCCGGAGGAAGTGCTGCCATCTGCTCTGCAGAGGGGTCCAGAGTTCCACATGCTACCTTCACACACACTCATACACACACTTTTTCCTCTTTCAAGGACACTCACACATGCATGTAGAAATGTACATAGATTTATGGGTGGTTATGCACATACTAGGCATTTACATTTAGAATTCACTGAAAAAGCATTTTGTGGATGCATAGATGTATTCGCCTTCGTAGGTCCTGTTTAATTTAGGAGTAGTAAACATTTACTTTAAAATGTTATCTTTTCTGCTTACTCTCCTTTCTCTGTCTCACTTTCTCCATTTCTATCTTCGATTGTGTGAATATTACACCCTTCATTCATCTTTTCAGTGCTCTCTCATTGTCTTGGACTACTTTAGTCTGTGCTCGCTCAAAGGTTTCAATATTATTTGAAAGTGAATGAATAAAATGCTAAATGAAACAAGACACTTGAAGTCTCTTACATCTAAAGTGGCTGGTAGCATATCATTGCATATTCATCTTCAGTGATTGTAGAGAGGAAGCTCTTTGTCAGTGGTTTTGTCAGTTGTGTCCACTCTTGTCTTACAGGTTATCATTAAAATCAGAATGAATTTCCTCTGCAGTGTCCTCTTTGCTGAACAGAGTCCTTATTGTGGCTGAAAGCCTTTTTTTAAAAAAATGGGATTTGGATGTAGCCTTTCATATTCTCCTCCTTTCAGATCCAACTTCACCATTCAGTCACACCTTTACAATCTCACTCAGGTACACCTCTAATCCCAATCATGTTAACACCATTTTTCTTCGTAAGACCTACAAATGTCTTGGGATCTAGGGAAACTCTGTGTCTATATCTGTGTGTGTGAGTATGGTACAGAGGTTAAGCCTCAGCCTGGCAAAAGGAGGTCCTGGCAGTCACCAGGGAGTAAGACGCTGAATGTGACTGAGCTCAGATGTCACAGACAGCAGCCAGCGTTAATTAGTCCAGCAACTCTGCAGAGGGCGGCACCGCATTAATTAGCATAAAGTGGCCGGAGGGACCTGCTGCACCCGTCAAGCTTGCATCACTTAGCATATTTAGCATAACGTCAAGTGAGCGTGTATGCGCGTGGGTGGAGGAGGCTGCAAGTGTTTTAGGTTCGCTTTGAGCACTTGCTATATGCTGAACAAAATGTAATCCATGCAGGTGCGGTGTGTGATGTGTATGGTAATGCATATGGAAATTTTAATCCTGTGTCTGGATGATTGGAGATGTGAATGTTTTTCAAATGCTGCTTATTACTTATTTATTCAGCAGTATTCACTTTCTACAGCACGTTCAGTGAAGACATGATCTCAGTGATGACAGCAAAAAGGCAAAGCTTAACATGAGTGACCTTGACAAAGAAATCAAACATGGAAAGAACAGCTTCAGGGTAGTTTTCTCAGATCCCTTTTTGGCTTATTATGGACAGTAGCAGTGTTAGTGGAAGCAAGTAGAGCCTGAAGTGTTGAAAATTATTTGTGTATTATAAATACTTGGTGAAATCAGAGGAATTTTTATGCATTTATCAAGCTAGCCACCTTGAATTTTTCTAATAAATGCTGATAACATCATAATATGTAAGAAACTGAAACACAGAAGTACAGCATAGGCTTTAAGGATTAACCACAAAGGCTTTCAGCAGACAGTGAATTAGGCCTCCTGCTAATTTGAACTACTATTGTAATCTCAGTGTGGCTTTAATTAGTAATTAGGACCATTTTTGTAATGTAACCTCTAAAAACATTTGAACACAGTCTTCCAACTGTTTATTTGAATGCGCCTGCAAATATTCTTTATGTACACAGTAGATTGTACACACAAACATATGCTTAAAGTATATACAGTATGTGTACATTTATACTGCATGGCTCTAGGGATGGCAGTTGGCGATTGCTGGTAGTTTGGTGGGTTGTTCCACCACTTTGGTCCAGACTGGAATGTCTTAACAATTATTGGATGGATTGCCATGAAATTGTGTACAAACAGTCATGGCCACCTGAGGATGAATTCTAATGACCTTGGTGATTTTTCATCACACCACCAGCAGGTCAAAATTTGGACTTATCCAGTAAAATATCTCAACATTTCTTATTTGGATTAGCACAAAATGTTGTGCAAACATTCATGGTTCCCAAACAATCAAACCTTAATGTTACAATGTTACCATTTCATTTGGCTTTTATCCAAAGTGAGATACATGTGAGAGTTAAAACAACACAGGCAAGGATCTAGTCAGGATAGAACAACACAAGTGCTATAAAGCTAAGTGCATAGAGGCAATGCATAGAGTGCATAGAAGAGGATAATATACATATATGTATTTTTTTTATAAGCCCATCACTTGCGGAGGTGTACGCAAAAGAGCTGGTTCTTTAGCTTTTTCTTAAAGATCAAGAGGTACTCTGTGGATCAGATCTACGGATCGGAACTACAGAGGAGAAGAGTCTAGTTAGCGACTTAGGGACCTGTTGTCGTGGTGGTACAAGGCGCCTTTTATTGGCAGACTGTATTGAGCAGGAGGGAGCGTAGACCTGAGTGAAACAAGTATTTTTTAATGCATTGAAGTTTTTTTAAGGGAGTTTTTCATTATTCAAATTGAGGGTCTAAGGACAGAGGATGTTTTATTGCTGTACATATTATAAAGCCGCCTGAGGCATACAAATAAAAATTGACTTGACTTGACTTTCCAAATTTATCATCTTGAATAACATGTCTGTGCGCTGTGGTTTGTTTGTGCAGGTCAGATCTCGGTGGAAGGCTTTGCCAGGTATCTGAGTGGTGAGGAGAACAGCATCATGCCCCCTGAGAAGCTGGACCAGAGTGAAGACATGACTCTTCCCCTTTCCCACTATTTCATCAACTCATCACACAACACATACCTCACAGGTACACACACACACTTCACAAATCAAAAATCTGTTGCGTATATAAGCTCTGCCTGTCTCTCTGTCTGATTTGCAATCACAGACTCACACTCAAGCTGACTTTATTCCTGACTGATTGCAGACATGCATCCTCATTCATCCTCACGTCAGCAGGTCACTCGTTCATTTATATATACAATTATGGATGCGCAAGTGAATACACCCGACTTTATACCTCACTGGTCAGTCAATCAAATGTGCTGGCGCATATCAGGCCCCCTCTTCTGCATTACCTCTCAAGAGGTTATCCAATCAAGTCATGCCATGAGACTCAATTCATTGATATTCATGAGTTAAATATTTCTTTAGACTGGTAGTCACAGTAACTGGCTCCCGGCAGTGCACAGGCATGGCAGGCACCATACAGAGGCCATTTTCTCTTCAATGGATATTAGAATTCATCTATTCAAATCTATTCTGGGGGGAACTGGAGAGCATTGAATCTTTCAAGTGGATCAAATTTCTCCAGCGATGGAAAAAATGGAATTTCTGTAATAGGCCAGCCTCATAGCCTGCGAAATGAAGAAATGAGAAAAACAAACAACAGGTCCTTGATTTCCTCCTCACGAACACTGTTTTTCTTTATGTATTTTCATTGTGACACATTGTGATATTATAGTAAGCAACAGAGAGATGCAGTAATGCAGAATACATGTCTGTCCTTGCTGTATTTATATTTCACGACTTTATAAGAAAGATCCACAAATGATTATAAGACTGACAGCAGCTTGTGCAACATATTCATTCATGTTGATGTATTTCCATCCTATTGTTCCATTGTAAATGAAAGTAATGTTTTGTGCAGTGTACAACACATGAACTCATTATGTAAAAAAAAGTGTTTCCCTAATGGAGGTTTAATAAGGATGTCTGTCAAGAGAAGAGAAAGAAAGAGTGAGAGGAAAATAAGAATAGGAATGAAAAAACGGGAGGAAATGGATGGTGCTGCCTGAAATGAAACACAGATCTGCCTCTCAGTTTGACACAGTTTCCACCATATTGCAGGAAAGCATGCTGCTTATGCGAAGAGATAATTGCTTTGCTAATGGTGACAGGGTGATGAGATTTGCCTGCTTCAGATAACGACGATTGTATTGTTTTACTGCACGCTAGTAACTAATGTGGTTAATGAGCTCTTGAAAAATGGGAGGACATGCTTTTATAGGCATCCTGATACTTTTGGGATCAATATAACAGTTACCTGAAGTGGTGTTTGTTTGTTTGTGTGTGTGTGTGTGTGTTTACTTATGTACAGCCGGCCAGCTCGCAGGAAACTCTTCAGTCGAGATGTACAAACAGGTTCTCCTGTCAGGGTGCCGCTGCATCGAACTGGACTGCTGGAAAGGTCGCACCACAGAAGAAGAGCCTGTCATCACTCACGGCTTCACCATGACAACTGAAATCTCCTTCAAGGTAACACAAGTGGCGTAGACTGATAGCGGTTCAGGCGAGGGGTTGAGTGGGGGTTTGGGGAACAGAGAAAGAGGGAGTGTGGGCTGAAATCTGAAAGCTGTAATCCACATGTTGTATACATCATCCATCTACTGCAATAAACACTGATTGGTCGGGAGAAATGTCAGTGCTGAGGTTTGGCCAACACCCACAACCAACTGTGTTTTAGTTCAGTGATTCCCAACCTTTTTGATGTTTTTGTCTGAATCCCACATCCCTATCAAATTAACTCAAGTACCCTTTCATTGACACCACCTGTCATGTTTCAAACGTGTTCATTTGAATTGATTTTAAAGTGGATGTTGTTGTTGTACTCTTAGATATTTTGGGGGTTAAGAAAGGGCTCCAGTTTCTGGGTTTTTACCTTTATTTCTGTTTGGTAGAAATGTGTTTGCCCCCTAGTGCACACAATAAGGTGCAAGTGTGTTGGCAGGCATTTATGTGTGCAACAGGGCCACTGCTGGCCATTTGGGTGCCCTAAGTGTAATTGCTTCATGGTTTCTTAGTCCTGTGTCAAATGTCCTTGTTAGATTTTATCATATTTCATCAACCTCAACTTGTTTTTTCTAAGTCAAGTTTTAGTTGACTAAAAGTCTTGGCATTTTAGTCTTATCTGAGTCAAAGAAAACTGTAACTATTTTAGTGTAGTTTTAGTCAGTGAAAACTATTGACATTGTAGTCTTTTTTGGCCTTCAGATTATATTGAACATTTCAGTCAATCTAGTCAAGCCAAAACCAATATTTTTTTACCGTCAGGCTTAACTTTGTCAAGTGCAATCAAACAAAGCACGGGGAGAAGGGGGAGGGGGGCACCATAATTCATTTTATTATTTTGAGCAATTATGTATATTATATTACCTATAATGGTCTAGTGGTGCCTATTGTGGTTGAGCGCAATCTTAAATTTAAATAATTCATCATTATGATTATTAAGATGATCATTAGACTGTTTTGGTGCCCCCTCCGGCACTTGGTGCCCTACGCACAGCATGTGATGTGTGTGTACATAGCAGCGGCACTGATCTGCAACTTCAAACACCAAGACACCAAGGTGCAGTAGCTTATTTTTTTAAAAAAAGATGTAAAGCAAATGGAAAGGGAAAGCTTTAGCTTTATACTGTAGGTGGTTAATTCTGTGTATTGTTCATGGCTTTAATAACATTATATACAGCAGGGACTATGACACAGATAGAAAAACAGACAGATAAAGAGTCAGACACAGAAGATAAAATGAAGTATGGAGGAAAGTGGGGGAAAACAAAAAATTGGGCAAGCTTGCATGCAACAGATGGCAAATCGAAATGGACAGGGACACACTGAATGGCCCTAAAGAGAAGCGCTGAGGGGCGCTTAGCCGAAGACTAAGAAGATGAGAGGACAAAAATAATAAATACATGAATAGAAGGAGGGTGTGAATAGGGCAGAGTAGGTGTCAGGAGATAAAGAAAGAAGGAAAGGTGGGTGGATTGATTGATGGAGGGAATTTAGATCTAATGAGAGTAACAGAAGAAGTAGAACATGCCTAATGGAATTAGACTGGGAGTGAAATACAAAAAGAAGGGTTGTGAAAGACAGTGGATGGAAAAGAGCTACAGATGGAAAAGGTTCAATTACAGACAAAGATTTTTATTGGAGGAGATGGAGCCAATGGAAATGAAGGTATTAACTGAACTGACACTGTTGTTAATGGTGGTGTAATTGACTTAGACAATCAGTGGCTTAGAAATCCGATAACAGATGTTGAACTGTCTTCACTGGATTTAAAGACTTTATGCCTCAGCTCCCATTTCCATAAACATGTCCGTGTTGAAATTTGTGGGATATGAATGACATAGCACTCTGCTTATCATCAGCTACTTAGGATTTACTTTTCCAGGATTTGCTTCACATTATTAACTTAAAAAATGTAACAGTATGTTGACATCCAGCACAGACAAAAAAGAGCTTCACAATAGAAATCCGCTGCACTGATGTTACACTGATACATGCGTTTGATACACAAAGCCACACGGAGTAGACCGTAATGCCATGCAGACATATTGCATTTGGAATAAGGCAGGGTTTAATTTATTTTTCTGCACCACTGAGAAACTATCTTCTTATCTGATCACTGTTGCTATTGCTTTCTCCTTCATTCATTGATTTCAACAGGCATGTTCACTGGGGGCAGCCCTCATGCATCTTGGGAAATGTAGGGAATCACAAAATTGTGGTTATGAATTTTTCTGGCTCATATACGAAATCAACAGTGTTTGAAGTTTTTCCTTTCTTTTGACTCTATAGTGATAGCATTTATTGTTGTTACTGTGCATTACATTTCTAAAATTATAGTAATAACATTCTGTCCTAAGTGTATTCAACATAATTTATAGTTATATTATAATTTCATATTTTTCCTCTCTGTTTGTGTATTTAGGAGGTGATCGAGGCTATCGCAGAGTGTGCCTTCAAGACCTCACCCTTCCCTGTCATCCTGTCTTTTGAGAACCACGTGGACTCGTAAGTCAGCGGATCATTTGAAGTCAGCAGTGCAAAAACTATGATTGTCAAACTTATTGATCAGTGCTGCCTATCATTGGCTGGTTTAACATCAGTAGGCCACATCAGCTTCTGTTTGTATCAGCTGTGTAAACATCTACAGAGCTTTAGGGCAGTAATTCTCATTTCTCATCTTGGTTGTTTGAGCTATTAATGGCTCCAAGGGGCTTTTTAGGATACATATTAAGTATATATTTGGCATCTGGAAAAAAAATTCATGATGGTGTGTATGTTTGTTTGTTTGTTTGTTTGTTTGTTTGATGGCTCCCAGACCAAAGCAGCAGGCCAAGATGGCAGAGTACTGCCGGTCAATATTTGGAGATGCATTACTGACAGAACCTCTGGAGAAATATCCTGTGAGTACATAAGATGCTCAAGCACATACACACACACACAAACACACACACGTGCATTTGCTCACACACACATTCACACTTTGGTGCTCTCTCTCTCTCTCTCTTTCTCTGGCTCATGCACACACATACATACGACATGGCCAGCAGCCAGGGATTCAGCAGATATTATCACACAGATGAGTGCACAGAAGAAGTGTCCTTGAACACTGCTGCCCAGTATGTCACCCATACAGATATATATTCGAGAGCCACGACTTATTTCGCACTCACATGTACACACACACACACACACACACACATATATTAATTCATTCGTTCACATACACTGCTATTTCTCTGTAACTATATCTCTGTTTCTCTCTCATTCTCCATCTTTCTCGCATACAGCAACATATCGACATGCCCTGTAGCACCTGGCAGAACGTATTGTCGTTGTTTTTCCTGACATTCTGTCACTCCGGGCACGCTTCTAAATGGCCTCCTACATACTTTATATCTGTCTTTCTCTCTTCTCATTCTCATTTTTTAATCACGGACACACACATACCTGTGGCTATATAGGTGCCATGGAACTTTTAATGATTCATCCCACAGTGATTTTTATTCCTCTGCATCACCTCTCCGTTATCATGGGAAAGACCGCAAAAGACAGCCGTGTAAGATTAAATGTTCAGACAAAAGTGTTTTACGCTGTAATCTAAACGTGGCTTTTCTTGGCAGCCCTTTATCTGTATCTCCTCTGTTGCCATGGCTACCAGTCAAAAGCTTGCTTTGTCCCTTTGTGGCAAAACTCTTTTTTTTCTCCCCCCAAAGGCGCCTTTGTGTGTAATGACGCAGGCACTTACGTGAGGCAAATGTAGACACTTGTCGCACACACTCTGGCATCCCTCATGGTGTCTGGGACACACATGAAAACATACCATATATACAATCCTATGCACTTTAACATACCACTTACTTCCTTCGCGTTATTCACCAGGGATGTCTTGTCACTGTTGGTATGACACTACAGAGCAGCTAAAGTTCCCAGCAGTCAGATGCAGCATTATCTCACGCACGCAGGGAGCTCCTCTAGTGCTTCTGCCTGCCAAAGACACAGCCCGTTGAGAATTACAGCTTTCTGACTGGATTTGACATTGAAGTATTATCAGGGAGAAGCCTTTTCGAATGGAGCGGAAGGGGGAAGGAGAAGGAGAGAGATATGAGAAGACAGACACCAAGGGAAAAGTTAGAGAGGAGACAGAAGGAGAAAGTGCCGTTGAGGAATCAGATTACTTCCACAGAGCATGTAATAACTGGGAAAGGTGAGAGCAATGACAACCACCCCCCTCTGGCGTTGAGACAGCCGTGTATACAGCATATCGAATGGGATATCAGCTCCATAAGTCCATAGGGGCAGGGGCAGATAGGGTAATATAGCTAGATTGGTTCCAGCTGAGCCTAGGGTGAGAATAAAGAGGATTACAGTTTTCTCAAGCTCCTCCTGTATCGCCACCTCACAAAACTGTCATTTGTGGTGAACAGGAGAGAAAACCTGGTAACTATGTTTTTTATTTTGTTTTTGTTTTTTCAATTAAGCTGAGAACAGTCTGCTCCTAAAAAAAAAAGCTGAAATAATTTAAAAATTTGATTCGCTATGAACATGTTTTCCTGTTTGTTATATGGCTCTCATCACTGCATTCATTATGCTGATGAAGGCTGAATTGCCAAAACATTATTTTCATTATAACTGCTGAAAAAATATGTTGAGAAATAAAGCTATTTTTCTTGCAATTTGTTCAATCTTGATGAGGCTTAGTTTTAAGCTGCAGACAGACCAGAATTGGCAAGGCGAAATGTCCTTGCATGCAGAAAGCAGGCATGATTGGTAATAATGTGGACAGAAGAGCGAGCATAAGCCGCTAGAGCTAGCATGGCTAGCAGGCTAATAATGACCGTCCACAAATTCAAGATGATACACCTATTTAGCAAAACAACACTTCAGTGTCCTTGTACTTGTCGGCACACAGCACAGCTCTTACTCTGCTACTTGTGCTCTTTCAGCGCAGTTATACAAACAGGATATAAACAGACAATACATTTTAAAGGAAAAGCCAGTGCCTGCTTTTCTAAAATGAGCTTGACATTGGAGAGTCTTGTTATTTAACAGGTCAAAGTTCAGCAAAGGCGCCTGCAAATCTGCCACACTTGAAACACAATTTGTCAGCTTTTTGAGGGCTTTAAAATGATGAAGGGCAGAGCGAATATTCCCAAAAAAGACTGGTGCAAGAATGACTGAGTGTTTGCTTTTGCCTCTGAGTTGAGAATTTTCTGTTTCTACCAGCTTTGTTGATGCCCACTTTTCACTCCCTTATTACAGCGGAGCAAAAAGAGGTTTGGAGATTTGGGCCAGAAAAGCTTAATTGAATCCACCCTGTTAAGTTGTTGTTTAAATCAACAGGTTTTGTGTGGTGCATTTGAGTGGAGTCAAGATTACGTGCCAAATTCAGTGTTAAACTAGTTCCATTTAAGTGGAACTGTTTGAGTGAGGCCAAGGTAAACAGGATGTCTAATCTTTGTCTTATCGCCTCTTAGTGGAAAGGTGAGCATGAGTGTGTGTGGGAGCTAGAAAAGTAGGTTACTGTATGGAGCAGCTTGGCTTAAGTTTGGAGTTAAAACCACTGTTTTCTTGCTCCTGAAAGAAGTAAAAGTAAAAGTAAAAGTAAGAAACATTTAAAGTTTGGTTATGTTTATAGCTGATATGTTGTAAACACTGTGGTTGTGCGTGTGTGTGCGTGTATTCAACATCAGTGCTGACTTTCCCAATAATGCATTATTAATATCCCTAAACACTGTGATCCAAAAGCAGTGTACCCCATAAATAAATCAGAGATCTGCCTACTTCTAGTCAGCTCCCTTGAGAGGCTGTGTGTTTGTGTTTAACGCGCAGTTTTCCTCCAGGAATCTGATTTTAGTGTTGGAAGTGTAAACTTCTCAGCTGTTACATCAACAGAATTTGTAATGCTCAGCGCGGATCCTTACGGTCACTAACAAGCTCTATTCAGCAATATTCCATCGTGAATTTTTAACAGAATAGGATTTTTCCCTGAAACTGCCATGAATGTTAAGTAACTCCCTCCAGTACATATCATTTTATAAAGTTATAAAACGCAGCTTCAGTATTTTGGTCTTGTAACTGGCTAATTTGTCTCAAAACTTTGGTAAAATATGGCCGTAAAGGAGAAATCGCTGGCCATATACCAACATTTTGGAACTGATTTTCATAGTTTTGGTTACAAAAAACCTCCATAGCTCCATCCTCCACAAGATCCTATAACCATGCAGTTGAGTATGACATTATCTGCAGAACTTCTTCTGCACTTGTTTCTTCCTTAATTAATCTGACCTTTCTATGATTTTCATTACCTCTTTCATTTTCTACACCCCTTCCAGATGGAGTCTAGTGTGCCACTGCCCAGCCCGATGGAACTGATGGGGAAGATCTTGGTGAAGAACAAGAAGAAACATCACAAGACGGGCGGAAGCACCAAGAAAAAACTGTCTGAGCAGGTGTCTAACACCTACAGTGATTCTTCCAGCGTGTGTGAGCCCTCCTCTCCTAGTGCAGGTGAAGCACTCCCATCGACACAAAAGCACACACACACACTCACATCCTACAAACAGAGCCATCAAGTCACACTGGGACCACTGAGTTATGATGTTTCAGTTGTAAAATGTAGCCTGTCTGGGTCCATCTGCACTATGGACCGACACCTCTGTGCCGTCCAGAAACTGAATCAGTGGAGTGAAACAGTGCTATTGTTTATCATTCATCATTTTCATGGCCCTCTCCATCAGCTGAAGGTATTATAGGCTGTTGCATACACACGCTGTCAGGCATATACCCTGCTAGTCACTGGGGTGTCTTAAACACTGGCCAGTAGTGGCCTTCATTGTGTGGGTGTGTGCATATCACTGTGTGTACATTATACTATAACTGTCTGGTAAACCTTTATATATCTCAATTTATGGATTTAGGTATTTTCACAGCTGCTCTCTGGTTTTAGTTTTCCCTTATCATTCATATATGCTTTGGAGGAGGCCCAACTTTATATGTGTGCTTCGTATGAGTGTGTGTGTGTGTGTGTGTGTCAGTGCATGCATCAGTGTTTTCTTTTCTTTGTACTTTACATTTCCCAGTCTTTACACATGTTTATACATACATCATTCAGCTGTAAATAACGATAGTTTTTATGATCAATCACATTTCCTTTTCTCTTTTTGCTGAGCTGCAAGCTTCACTCTTACATTAACACACACTGCCCCCTGGTGTAAGAAAATAAGCAGCACAAGTATTTGACTATTTTCTAACTGTCAGTAATCACTTTTACTGGTGTGTACAAGGAATTTGAGATGGTTAATCTGTGCTGACAGACTATGAGACAGTCTGTCCAAGGGCGTAGGTTTGGTTTCAAAAGAGGGGGTGAACCCAATGACATTTGTGGTTCTGTAAACAGAGAAAAACATCTCTAAACACAACAATCAGGAAGGCTATTGTCTCCTTCCTTAGTTTTGACTGGTGTTCAGTTGCAACATCATTCATTAAAAGTACAACTACACATTCTCACCTGTAAATAGAAATAGAAATTTCATTATTTTTCCCCAAAAAACATGCAGAGGAGGGCGAGTAGTTTTTGACCATCCTGCAAACTCCACCAATCAGAAGTTTAGGGCTGCCTCTATGTGCCCTGACAGCCAAAATTTGGGGCAAAAAAAAATGTCCTGAATCTTGCTGCTGCTCACAAAGCATGGTAAGAATTGAAGACAACCTAGATGAGTGTATCAACACTAGATTTTGGCAGCTAGACAGTAAGATCACAATATTTAGAGAGTTTTTAGTGAGTAAATGAAACTGAAACTGTAACAGTGGAGGGGACAAAACCAGCATTTTGAAAAGCGAGAGCAGTAGTTTGACCTTGTATTATTGTAAGAGACTGGTCTGTTGTTTATGAGTGTGTTGTTTTCTCTGCATAGGTTCAACCAAAGAGGAGATGGCAGATTCCTCGCAGCCTTCTGAGGGTGCTGAGCTCAGCCTGAGGCCGCAGGGCAGAAAGTCTATTGGTGAGTCAAACATAGTACATGACCTCAGACTCAGTGGGATATCTTTAGTAGAGCTCTCATTAGGCTGGCACAAAAGCTATAGGTCAGTTCGACCATTACGCTGTATTAATTTCCTCAGTCAGTGTGACCTCAGACTCAGAGGCAAATCTTTAGTAGATCTCTCATTATGTGGATACACAACAGGCTGGTCCAGCTGGACCAAAACAATATTAAAATTAATTTCCTCAGTCCATGAGCAACTTGATTTGGGAGCTGTCATTGTAAACCTTGTTTGTCTTGCTGCTTTAAATGTAATGGAGGCAACTGATCCTAGATAAAAGACTTGTTTAAAAGCTATCAGCTTTCAGGCCAGTCTTCCTGAGTTTTTGCATGTCCTTTAGTTTGTTGAAACATCCGTTACATTTAAACAAATTTAACTTTGGTTTGTTTGGCTTAATTTATTTCATTTGTCTCTGATCAAATCTGTGGCTATGATTTTAGGTGAGGTGGAGGCAGAAAGCGAGGATGAAGATGATGACGATGACGACTGTAAAAAGGGTTCAACGGATGAGGTGGGTTTCCCACAAGTGACACTCAACATTCACTACAAATACCAGTAATCATTAACATTTACTGTTCAGTGTACTGTTTGCATGTCATACGCTACGGCTGCCCTCTAGTTAACATTTTTGATGATGCGTTTTATTCCTACTGATGTGTCTCTTCAGTGTATATCTTGAAATGTGTTTTAGTCTATGTCTAGATTTAAACTGTCTCTGAGAAGCCCACAATCTTATTTACTTTTTACAGTATACAGATCTTCTCCGACAGATCATTTTGGGTCTAAGAAGCTCATGAAACAGCTCCTTCATTTCTTTTAATGATTATAACAAACCTTTTGTTAAAATATTGTGTTGCAATGCATTTGGTGTGTTCTCATGTACAGGGTACAGCAGGCAGTGAGGCATCTGCCACCGAGGAAATGTCCAACCTGGTCACCTACATCCAGCCAGTCAAGTTCAACAGCTTCGAAGCTTCTAAAAGTATGTAAGAACAATGAACAGTACAGTCCAACAAGAGATAAGATATGTGCTCACAAAATTAAAAATCAGCTACACAGAAGAGCTATAAACAAGTGTTTTTATAGAAGGAGTAAATTTAGTCTTTGTCTATCCAGTCTGATCAGCATATCACCTTTTCTGTTTACAGAGATCAATCGCAGTTTCCAGATGTCGTCCTTCGTAGAGACCAAAGCTCTGGAGCAACTGACCAAATGTCCTGTAGAGTTTGTGGAGTATCCTTCTCAGTTTTACTGAAACAGTGGTTTGTACTCCTTAATAAAACTGACAATGTTTGAATCTAATTTGCATTAATGTTATATTTCTGTTCTTTGAGCTGTGTCTGTAGTGCACATACTGTAGTATGTCTCATTATATTCCTCATGATTGTTTGTTTCATCTTGTTAAATTAAAGTAATAATGGGATAATAATGATATACATATAACTGTGTGTAATTTGAAGTCATTAATTCTACTAAAGTCGTAATACAAGTAGAAGTTGAAGAAATAGTGGTAGCAGTACAGTAATCACAGTAACAGTTGTATTTTCTAATACAGGCCATGCAGAATTATCCTTAACCAGTTTGTTCAGATACAACAAATTGCAGCTGAGCAGGATCTACCCTAAAGGCACCAGAGTGGATTCATCCAACTACAACCCTCAGCTCTTCTGGAACGCCGGCTGTCAGCTGGTGGCACTCAACTTCCAGACCATCGGTGAGGGAGGATAGTGACAGGCATTTTATTAGAGAAAAAAGTATTAATTGGTCCTCTTGATATAATCATTTTCATTCAATAAACGATAAATTAAAATGATAAATTTTGTCTGTTTTTATTAGTGTTATTGACCCTCCTATATTAACTTTTGTTATTCTGTTCTCACTCCACAGATTTGTCCATGCAGCTGAACCTGGGCATGTATGAGTACAATGGAAAATGCGGCTTTAGACTGAAACCTGAATTTATGAGGCGGCCGGACAAACACTTTGACCCTTTCACTGAAAGCACAGTGGATGGGATAGTAGCCAACACATTGTCTGTGAAGGTGTGTGCATGTTTGAGGTTGCCTGGTTATCTATTTTCACAGTTCTCTTTCTGTCTGATCATATTTATTTCCTTCTCTCTCCCATGTTCCTTCCTTCCAGATCATCTCAGGCCAGTTCCTGTCTGATAAGAAAGTAGGCACGTACGTAGAGATAGATATGTTTGGCTTACCAGTGGACACCAAGAGGAAAGCTTTCAAGACCAAGACATCTCAGGGCAATGCTATTAACCCTGTCTGGGAAGAGGAGGCCATTGTCTTTAAGAAGGTCAGATAATGGTGTTGTGCATACATGTGATGACATACTTAACACAGTTTAAACTGAGTTTGTTTTTGCTTTTTCCAGAAGTGTGATACGAATGTATTAAAGCAGAAAATGAAATAACATAAACTGATATAGGTGCTGAAGACAATGATGCATTCACCTTTTAGATAATGATCCTAGAATATTGTAGCAGTTGATCTTAAGAGTATAAGACCCTTTTACAATATAAATTACTCGTACTAGAATACCTCTCTTAAATACAACCAGCTGACATATAAACACAAAAAATCTTTAAAGAGTTTAAATTCATCACTAAGGGCAAACACTGCGTATGCTTAATGAGATAGAGACAGGTGAAGCTAAGAATTTTGCAGTTCAGGAAGTACAGTATATGCTAATGGGTATGCTCATATTAATGGCCATGCATATATACGTGCTCAATGTAATGTGTAAAAAGTTTTAGAACTACATGGAATATAAAATGATAAAAGAATTTCTGGTGAAAATATCATAGAATAGTCGCAGTTAGTGGTGTCATTATTATCCAGATTGTGTGTTTAAGTGTTGACGATTTGTTTCCACTTGCTCTCTGAACAGCGAATGACATGTAATACTGAGTGCATTTTATACATTCTCCTCAGGTTGTTCTACCCACACTGGCTTCAATAAGGATAGCAGTGTTTGAAGAAGGAGGGAAGTTTATTGGCCACCGTATCATTCCTGTGTCAGCCATCCGTCCAGGTTCGTTTCAACACTTCCCTCTTTATCTACCATCATTCCAAAACAATGAGAAAATAGGAAAAAGCAAGGGTATTTTAGCATTTAAAGACATTAGATCATAGACAAGAGGTCAGAAACAGCATCAAAACAATTTTATATTCTTTGCTGATCATTTCTGACAACTGATAGACCCTTAATCTGACTTTAACCCTGCAGGCTATCATTACATCAGCCTAAGGAATGAGAAGAACCAGTCCCTGACGATGCCTGCTCTTTTTGTATATGTAGAAGTGAAGGATTATGTCCCTGACACATTTGCAGGTGAGTCTGTTGAACATATTGAAACCCAAACTGAAACGTTCAGTCCAAAAAAAACACTTTGGGTTGAGTTTCACGCTCAGCTCAGCTGCTCTGTTTTCTTCTCATTGATCCTCAGACGTCATTGAAGCCTTGTCCAATCCCATCCGCTATGTGAACCTGATGGAGCAGAGAGCCAATCAGCTGGCTGCTCTCACTTTGGAGGAGGGGGGAGAGGAGGAGGGTGACAAAGAGGTGTGTGTATTGTTTATACATACAGGTCATCCCACATCTGTGTGAGCTCTCCTAATTGTTTGTTTTCATGTGTGGAAAGCTTTATTCCTGCTGCCACTGATCAGTTGCTGATAGAGATGAGAGGTCCCTCAGCCAGCTGGCACCTCTCACTAACTGGTTTAGAAATTTAAAACATATGGTGAGTAGAATGAGATGATGCAGGGAGAACTGGAGTTCTCTTTCTTCAACAAAATCCTATTAATATGTAATTTAATAGAAGCAATATGAGGATTTTTTTTTCCTTTTTTCTTACAAAGTAATTTAAAACTCACAACCATCTACCAGCATCATTATAGTCAAAAGATGGATTATGAGCCCCGGCTTGCACAGATCCCCGTAGATATTATCAACAGACTTTGTTTTGGCCATTTTTCATTCCCAGTCCCTCCGTGATAAACAGTACTACAACCACAGCTGCAACACAGTATTGTTGCTGTGTTTCATCAAGCCTCTTCCCAGCGTCCACCTGCGGGCTTTAAGTTGTATGCTTGTAGGAAGTGACACATTTGGTTGTCAAAAATCAACACTGCACATACCACCATTCATTTCCTACAACTCTGTCACATTAGTTGTTCGACTGAAATGATACAAAGGCCGATAACTGATTTATCTGGATACTCCGATGCAACCTCTTCTATGGTGTGTGACACAAGTTATCTGGCTATGTTGATACTCTGCTGTTCAGTGACAACAAATAGAAATTTGGCCAAGGGTTACTTGCTTATTTGTGGTATCTACACTATGGTAGATCTAACCTAGACTTTATCTAAACAGCAATCCTAACTCTAATCCTGACGCAGGCACTAAAAATGTATAAACTATTACTACTACTGCTGACTAACTGGACTGATGTGATTAACTATAAGCAGTAAATATGCCAAGTATATGAATTTAAACCATTAATTTAAATTTTCAGTGACCATTTAAATTTAATACATGCTTTAGCTTGAACATTAACTAAATGCCAAGCAGCTCAGAACATCTTAACAAGTCATTGCTGCTTTAGAGAATGTGATGTTCTGTTTTGTTCCCATTGACATATACAAGGACAGATTGCACGCAAATATCCCACACTAATGGGCTATCAACATTACAACAATAGCAGGAGAATGGATTTTATGGATTGTGGGAACTTGTAAGTGGGGCATTGATGGTAAAGTAGCAGCGATCTTTGTTAATGGTGTTAGTCATTTTAAACGTACTTGACGGCGAGTACAAGCTAAAGATTAATGTTGGTGCAATCAATGGATTAATGTTGGTGATGCCTGAGGAGATATGTGAGCAACAATTTCTAAAATTGAAGTAAGGATACATTTAGGATGAGAGGCAAGGCAGGATATGGGGTTATCTTGGGTTATTAGAAGAGGGGGCTGGAAAGAAGGGTTGGTCCTGAGGGGCTTCCTTTATCTGATTTACCAGCTGATATGATTACCCGCGAGGATGACCGACGGCGAGTTGCTTCATGCTGTGACCATGGCAACAGTCACCAAAAGTGGTAGAGCATGGGAAGGCAGAGCACAGTGTGAGGAGATGAATGTAGAGAGAGCAGGAAAAGAGAAGAGTAGATCTGGCCAGCGTGACTAGAAAAGATATATTTTTTTTTAAAAATTGCATTAACCTTTTAGAGATAAGAACATATAGTCCAAGATTCAGCGGAGCCTAGGGGAAATTAGGATCTGCTGAGTCTCGGCACAGGAAGCCATGCTGAGAGTGGGTTACCAAAGCTATGTCTACAAAGTATACTTCAAGACACAGGTACAACAAGAGACTTCTGAAAGCAGACACCCCCAGTGGAGGAAATCTTAAATAGTGTCATGGGCTTTGCAAGCTCTGTGACAATGAAAAAGGAAATATTTTATTCAAGTCTAAACTAAGAAGAAGAAAAAGAAATGTTGTAAAGACTTTGTCAGTTGGTAAGACAAATTGTCTAATGCAAAGGAGGGTACTTGTGTTTTTTCATGTTATTCTGCATAATATTGAGAGTCAGCGCTGCATTCGGTTGTTTTGAATGACAAGTGGGATTGATCCAAATGTTGAATTTTTCATGTGATGGACAGGTGGAAGCAGGAAGCGATGCCCCCTCAGAATCTAAGGTGGACCAGAGGGTAGCATTGCCTGCAGAGAACGGACTGAGCCACACACCTATTATCGCCCCAAAACAACCTTCGCTTGTTGGCCACCAGCCTCAGTCTGCAGGTACTGTATAAAACCAGCCTGCAAATCCCACCACCACATGTGCAGTAGCTAAAATTTTAAACATTATACTTGCATTATAATTATACTATAGCAATATAAGCCTTTATTAGTATCACTTGGAAAGTCGATTGTTTTAAAATATATCATGATAGACATCACTTAAATTATTTTGGTATACAGTTACAAGTCATGTAAATTTACAAACCCTCGAGTTTTGCATTTTTTTTTATTTCTGTTGTTAATCATAATACACCCATAATTTATCTGCTAATGTGTAATAGACAATATTTTTTATCTGCCTCTAAGACTGTATTGATAATAACAGTTTTTCCCTGTATCATATGATTATTAGTTCTGATTTCTGCATCTGTTCATGCAGATATACCCAAACCCTGTTATTTATTTATATCAACAAAACAACTGCTGAAAATACTTTCTTTGTTGTAAATACACAAATCTGAACAATTTCAGTTAAGTTCCAAGATATACAGTCACAGCTTTACTGTAAAACTAACTTGCAACCTAACCTGGGAACTTGGTTTACAGGCTCTCTGAAACCATCAGTGAAGACTGAAGACATCATTCAGAGTGTCCTCACTGGTAAGGTTATGACCTCTAACCCCAGCCTTGAGAACTTGTTGTTGATTGCCGATTTGACTCCTTACTTAAACTGAAACTATTTCAGTATTTATCTGACCTTCAGGCACTCAGACTCACTGGTTTTGGTGGTCGTGTACATGATACTCATGGAAATGATTTTGCCTTCAGAATTGGAGGCTCAGACAGTGGAGGAGCTGAAGCAACAGAAGGGCTTTGTTCGAGAGCAGAGGAAGCAGTACAAGGAGATGAAGGAGCTGGTTCGGAAACACCACCGCAAGACCAGCGAGCTGATCAAGGAGCACACAGCTCGTGTTTCTGAGTTACAGAGTCAGCATCAGCGCCGGCGTTCCGCCCTGCAGAAGAGCCACAAACGAGACGGTAAGAAAAGGTAGGTAGCCCTCCTCTTCTCCTGTTCAAACTCTTCTTCTGTGCTTCACCTCTTTGAAATCTTTCCTGCATCAGCACAGCTAAGAAAAAAGAAGCTACTGGCAAAATGTAGACACAGTGTCACATTGAGAGATTCCCAGCAGTTAACATTTTCACTATTTACTGTAAAAAAGGAAGGTCACTCATGGCTCCCACTTTTTTTAACTGACTCAAGTCAAGGTTGAAAAGTCATAAAAACATTAATTACAATGCTGTAATATATTGTATACTGTATAAAACATTAATTTTTCCTACCTCCTTCCTTTTGTTTTCTCCCTTTCTTTATGTCCTCCATCTAAAGAAATACACAGAACATAATTCACTGTAAAACACACATCAAAATCTACTGCAGCATATTGAAATGCAACAACACACAAACACTATTAGGCACACACATCCTCCCAGGAAAGAAAAAAGGCTGAGCTATGTGTAGAGTAAGAATGAGTGGATAAGGGCTGCTCCAAGCCTCAGGGACTCATTCAGGACCCTCAGGAGTCCATAACCCTGAAAAAACAGAACTGAACACACAGCAAAGATTACAGTCCGCTCAGACAGTGTGGAACCCAGAGGGGCACTGCAAAAGACAGATAACACATTTCATCCAAGTTACTGTCAGATAAGCGTCTCTGCTAATGTTTGAAATGACCTCAACATCCATGTTCTTTGTATCACTCCCTGAGAAAGTTCTCTGCAAACATGTATAAATGTTATTTTGATGACCGAAGGACGTGCGGTCATGAGAACATGTTTTTGAAAATCAGTGTTACAAATGCTTTGTTGATTAAGGTTCAAAGGTTCAAGGTTAACTTTATTGTCATTCTAAGGCCGCATACTATAGAGGTGCACAGTAGAATGAAACTGTGTTGCCTGGCTCACATTGACAACAAGCAATAAACAGCAATACAAACAGATGTAATTACCAACCAGCTAATATGAATATACACATAAATAAACATATATATACTCTACATACCAGATGACAAGATGTTGAGATTGTTGAGTCTTACAAGTATAATTAACAATAAGATGACCTTTGATAGAAACATATGCTGAATGAGAAAAACCAGTAGCATCTTTTGTGTCTGAGGAAACAAGCCAAGTTCCAGGTTTACGGATCACTGACGACATTGCTTTATAAATCTTTTATTGAGTCAATTTTTGCTTTTTCTTTCATTTGCTGGTATGCATTTCCCAACTTCAAACATAAAAACTCATTAACAAGGGTGATGAAAGTCAGTAGCAATATTATCGGCCCTCTGCAGGAACTGTTAAATAAAGAGATGTTAAAGAAAGCAGAACCCATCGTATCTGACAGTAACCACCCCCTGCACTTAGAATTTAACTTTCTGCCCTCTGGTTCCTCAGACAACCATCATAAACAACTAGCAAATATAATTTCTCTTTCATACCCTCTTCCATTTCACTGCTCAGCTCTGTAAAGTACAGGTGGCATCAGCACATCTCCAATCATGTCTATTTCTCCTCTTTTTCCTTCACTAGTAGTGTAATTTTTTACTTCATGTGTTCACCTTTTACTCCTGTATTTATGTGTTTTTGTCTCGTGTATTTCGCCCTGTGTTGCTGTTTTTTATTGCTACTGTGGCAAAACCAATTGCCCCAAATAAAGGTCTTGAACTTGAACATAAACAACCGGACAATTAGATAAATAAACAACCGGACAATTATATTAGACAACTAGACAATTATGAAGCATAGCAGTTTTATTTTATATAAAAATACATATCTCATGCATTCATTTACAACATCAATAGAGTGAGTAAGGACCACTCTACTTTAAAACTGAGGCAGATATCTTAATCTGTGAATGTTCTGTTTGTGTTTGTGTGTGTGGCTGTGTGTGTGTGTGTGCATATGCGTGTGTGTGTGTGTGTGTGTGTGTGTGTCCGTCCAGCCGGTCCGAACACTCTCTGTCGACCCTGGACCAGGAGCTATGTGAGCTGGATCAAGAGTGCAGCCAGAGGCTGGCAGAACTTAAGGAACAGCAGCAGCAACAGCTCCTCACACTTCGCCAGGAGCAGTACTACAGTGAAAAGTACCAGAAACGAGAACACATCAAGCAGGTACTCACAAACACACACCCTAAATACACATATATAGATGTGACAGAAGCTGGGTTTGCTCATGGTTAAGTAAATAGTTAATTAATCAGATTGTAGCAAAGCTGTCTCATACTGTCTGCTAAGCTACTATATCTCTACTTTTTTCTATTCAACAGCTGATCTCTGTTGTTCTCATTTACTGGCACCATTGACAGTATGCAGTATGGGCAAATCTCTTGGAAATGCCATTTGCATGCACATGCAAAGCTCCAATTTACTTAAAAAATGTTGTTATTTGCAGTGAAATGGCCTGATAATTGGCAAATCTATGAAAGTGGACATCAAGATTTTTCTCACATCTATACTAGCTAAAAGTGTGCTATTTCCAGAAGGTCCACAGAGTATTGTATAATCATTGGGTCTAAGGATAGAGGATGTTATATGCTGTACAGATTGAGGCAAACTTGTGTTTTGTAATAATGGGCTATATAAATAAAAATTGACTTGATTTGACTAATTGTTTAGTCTATGCTGCGCATACTGAAAGACTTGAGTCTGATTTC
The DNA here is from genome assembly GCF_914725855.1 of Thunnus albacares. Taxonomy (NCBI): domain Eukaryota; kingdom Metazoa; phylum Chordata; class Actinopteri; order Scombriformes; family Scombridae; genus Thunnus; species Thunnus albacares. The sequence goes on along the minus strand of NC_058121.1, from coordinate 18,930,302 downwards.
CTGTCATTTCTGTACATCTATTAGCTGCCTATTTATGGCCACCATACTTGAAACTCATTTCACACTTGTCTCTACTGAACTCGTGTACCCTTGTGAAGTTGTTGTGGCAGATTGATTAAAATGTGTTTATCTATGGAAGGCATAAATGCACTTTCCCAGTCTGCAAAGTTGGACTGTTCCCAGACAAACAGTGCATATAAAATTATATGTGTATGTATAATCAAGTGCATTCAGTATTTGGCACTGGAATAAACCAGCACACATATACTGTACAGTACCACACACATACAGGAGCTTGCCCTGACTTGTGTGGGACTGGATAATTTGCTGACTGCCTCCTGCCATCCTAGTGCAAAGAAAAGCGAACACAGACTATCCATATTAAACAAATGAGTAAACAAATGCTGCTCTAGGTCACTCCCTCCTCCCCATCTACATTATTACAGCCATCGTTCTGCTGCCTGTGCACATGTTGTGTTGTATGGTGTGGAAAAATTAATGTCTTCTGCTCCAGTACACCTGCACAGTAAGTACAGCTGAAGCATTGGACAGGTTTATTCAAGCAAATGACAACAAACATATTGGAGATTGAGTTGTTTCCCGTATCTGAATGCTGTTTAATTTCAATCAGAATCTTTGAAAAATGAAAAGCAGATGTTTCCTGTCTCACTCGCTTCACCGTCTTTCGTTCTTAGTGTCACATTATAACTCATCCTTTATCTCTCTCTCTCTAGCTGGTTGAGAAGTTGACCACTATAGCAGAAGAGTGCCAGAGTGCTCAGCTCAAAAAGCTCAGAGACATCTGTGAAAAGTAAGACTGTGATCATTATACAGCTCGACATATATTCACAAACGCACACCCAGAAATCACATTAACATCATTAACATTTTCACTCCCTCTCTGTCGTCCTCTTTTCCCATCTCACCGTCTATAGAGAAAAGAAGGATCTCAAGAAGAAAATGGACAAGAAAAGGCAAGAGAAGATCAACGAAGCCAAATCCAAAGACAAGAATGTAACAGAAGAGTAAGTGTCTGTATTTGAACAGGAATTGTAAATAGTCTGCTTTCTTGTGGGTTTGGATTTTTTTTTTATTTGGATGACCACTAGATGTCACTAAATACTAAAGATTTGTTTTCTCTGTTTGACTGTTAAAATTCTCCCCACAGAGAAAAGCTGGAGATCAACAGATCGTTTGTGAATGAGGTGGTGCAGTACATCAAACGGGTAAGAGAGGATATGGCTACGGTTTGCTAGAGAACATATAATAATGATTATCAACATAAAACATGTGTAGCGTTTACAGTCAAAGTCAACAACTGCCTTCAAAAAACACTATTAAAAATTCATATTCCCTCCTGTCATGCAAAGACCTTATAGTATCTGTGTGTGTTTTTTTTAGTTGGAAGACGCACAGAGTAAAAGACAAGAGAGACTACTGGAGAAGCACAAGGACATCCGTCAGCAAATTTTGGATGAAAGGCCAAAGGTAAGATGTTTACTATGAAAATGTTTTTAAAAAACCCCTAAATGGCCACAAAGTGTTCATTTAAGATGTCCCTCTGATAGCGTACATCAATTTTTCCTTAATCCCATCACATACTTACCACAGTTTTTGTTTAAGTTACTGGTGTGAGGCAGGATCCACCCTCAGGGTGTCCAGGGTAATTGCATTTGGTCCCTTGCATGTGCAAAAAATAAATAAACTCCCATTGGAAACAGCTGGTTGCAAATGGAGATCTTGCAGCAGATATTTCAAACAAAAATTGAAAACAACTGTATAAAGACCTGTATTAACTGATTATTGAATATTGGCCACCAGAAAAAGGAGATTTATACTTTGGTTATTTTGCAAAGGCTCTGCATAATGCTTTGTCTGATTTATACTGTAAGTTTTGAACAGATAGGGGGAATAGGGGGAATGTAAGTAAATTGTTCTTGACCAAAACTGTATCTCTAACTCTTCCTGCTCATTTTTACCACTAGGGGGAGACTTGGGCCAGGTTTAGTAAGATGCAGCACTGGCTCTTTTGTGCAAAACTATATGGTGGACATTGTTGAATATGGAGATTGTTGCAGCCTCACAGAATAATAGTTGTGTGGTTTCATTTTAAGGAATCTTCCTGCTCATATCAGAATATGTCAACCCAGGTTTATATAACCATACGCACAGTGCATACAGTATCAATATGTGAAAGAGGTGGATGCATTAGTGTGTTTGTGGGAGTTTTAGCATGTCTGCTTTTCCTGTTTGAGTTGCACAGTTCCCAATCTTATCATTGTGACTATCATTGTAGGATGAATGTGCAGCTGAAGAGCATGGTAAGACCATCATTGCACCCCAGTGTTCAGTATTAATACAGCATTGGTGTGGCAGTATTAATATGCAAGTTTTTACACACCTCTGCCACTGACTGGCAACAAGTAAATGTGCACTGCATCTCTGTAATGGCTGAGACCTGCCTGGCTATAAGATATAGCTTAATACAATGCATAATGTTGTATGAATTACTATAATTATGCCAAAAATACAGTGTGGTTTTATTACTGTAAATTTTGTGGTAATCTGAATAGCATGGCAGTGTAACATCATAACAGGTGCAGCAGAATGGTGAGTATAGTGAGATCACACCCCAGTTGGAGTGCTTGTATTTGATCTCAGCTGTCGGTGTGGCCTTTGCGCAAGATCCTCTATACCACCCAGAGAGTAAAAGTGACACAACTTACCCATTTGTGGTTTTAAAGTATAGTCAGCCAGTCTGACAGTGGCACAAAATTTTGCACCAGGATGTCTGTACCCTATTAGGAGGCATAGTTTTGTCACTTGTGCATATAGCATAAGTTATCATAATCTAAAAGTATATTTCTAATTATGAACATGCAATTTTTCATGTAGTACTGCAACATCCGCTAAGATACAAAAGTATAAATTTCTCCTCTCTTCTTTGTTCTACTTATATTTCACTCTAAATATCTCTTATTTTAAAGACATTTATGTATTCTTCTGGGTTTGTTTGATGTATACTGTATGTGTTAATGTAGATGATGTTCAGGTTACCAAGAAATCACCAATGATTTTTGCAAAATTTGTAATGTAATCCAGTACAAACCGCATTGAAACCCACTGCCAGTATAATTGAGATACATGTGTTTACAAAGGAGAAACTCTGATGTGATCTTCCTCTCTTGTTTTTACTCTTGTTGTCAAATGAGGAGCAGAAGAGTATAGTGTACATATACCACATCTATTCAAGTCTAAATCACAAGTACTCTGTCAGAGACAGTTCCATAACCACCCACTCTCAAAGTGACAGCTCCTTGTGCCTTTGAAACCAGTTCGAGTTGAGTGTAGGAGGTGCAGTAAAGACATCCAGCCGAACACCTCATATTCAGTAGGTCTTTCACATTTATCCACAAAGCTGCTATGTTGCAATAGAGGTAAATGATGTAATGAGACTAAACCGCTGGCCAGAATATGTTAAATAGAAAATGGGATGGGCAGAGAAAGAGATGATTGTATTTGCCTTGTTAACCATCTGCTTGTTGTGTAAATCACTCAGGTTATTGAACTATGCTCCTTGTTATGTGACTACCCTTATAATTGTTTTGCTAGAGCATTCTTGTCAATAGTAACAACATTATAATGACTTCAGCGCAGGCTGAATATGAGCCGTATGAAACAGGGTCATTGGGGTCTAATCAACATTGAATTATGCAGGTTTCCTCAGATGACAGAGGGCGATGCTGCTGCTCTCAGTTGCTGATCACTTCAGTGTTGCAATTAGATTTCAGCCTGTTAGCAATCATTGTTTCCCACAAAATTGCTACTGATTATCCATCACCTAACCCACTGTCAGAATCATCTACTCTAAATCAATATCCGGACCATGGCAAATTTAATTCTCTTAAAGGAGGCTATTACATAGTAATCAACCATTTCTGCCATATCTCTTCTCATGCAACGACAGTCATCAGTATGCAGGATATGCTAAAGACGTTAGAGGACACAACTCTGGAGACAGCTAGCAGGAAACGCCCAGGGTTATGTTTGTTAAAAAATTCAGGATGCTACCCACAACATTAGGATACAACAACCAAAGTTAAGAATTTATCTTTTATGACATGATATGCTTAAATGGAATGAAAACCTCTCAGCAAAACAGTGTAGAGCAACCTCACCACAGTGACTGATTTTCACAACCATGACAGCCTCTGACTTATGCTCATCATAAGGGAGAATTTCAGTGCTTCTAATAAGGAAAAAAAAGTTCCCTCACAGTAATTTTAATGGACCAAAACATTTGTTTTCATACTGTAAAACACAGAGGCTATGACTATTTCCTCTGGTCTCTGTCACAGATTTTTTATTACACCGGTTTTTGGCTGCCCTGATTTCGTGTTTCACTTAGTTCGCACTCTCTTCAACTCTGTGAGGTTCACATCCCTGAATGCCATTTTCTTTTAAAAGCACCTTTAGAGACTTAGATAGCCAGAGGTTCACTGAATCATGATTTAGTGGGAATATCATTGCCGTTCCAATGTGTATTTAACTTAGCTGCTATTATTATGATAATTAATGTTATATATCATCAAAATAATATGAACTCACTAACACATCCCAGTCCGTTCGGTCCGTGTTTTCCCACCTCTCAAGCAGTACTTACTTACTTGACTGGTACTGTACATGTTGGTTACAGACAGCTCTGTATATTAAGGCTGCTTATTAAGGAAGCTCTGCCTAATAGCATGTGGAAATGTCCTTGAGGAAGACACCAAACCCAAAACCACTCCCAATGAGCAGATTATTGTCCTTGCATAGCAGCTCCAACAACATCTGTGTATGAATGTGTGTGTGTGTGAGAGAGAGAGAGAGAGAGAGAGAGAGAGAGAGAGGATGAATATAAGGCATTGTAAAGAGCTTGGCTCTTGTGATAAATACTGTGAATGCAATCCATTCATTGTGGTTAAAATCGCCCAAAATTATATTTGGGGTAAAGGGAGATATTGTTGACAACTTCTTTTAGTTGGTGAATTAGCTCACAGGAATTCCCTTCATCAGTCTTTTGATTATTGGATTAACAGACAGACACTTGAACATAGAAAGCAGAAAAGATCAGGACTGACATACAGGATGTGGAGAGCTTCATTGGGGGGTAATTGATGAGGGCATAAATAACCAGGGCAGAGCTACTAAAAAAAATACTTGTGTGTCTCTACGGCTGGTTTGTGTGTGTGTGTGTGTGTGTGTGTTAGTCTTTATGAATCACAGAGAGGAAGATACAACATAATTTCTCTCTCATACAGTTCTGACCCAGTTTCTCCTCTGGGCTGAGAGCAGCCACTAATGGACAGCTATAACCATTCCTGGTGGAGACCCTGAGAGCTGAGCAGCCCACCAGTGTTAATGCTACACTACAACTGTAGTGAGTGTGTGTACACAATTAACAAACTAAAAAATCTCTATCTATGCAAGAAGGCAACTAACAGCTTAAAGCAAGCCGCAATAGGCATAATTTCCAAGCAATTTGAAGTTGAAAGGGTGCGAAATGGAAGAGATACATTATTCTGAGCTCCGCATTATTAAGAACCCGCGACTCCTTTTTTTAAGTAAAATTGCGTGGTCGAAGCCCTTTTTGTTGATAGCATGAGGGTCACGTACTAAATGGTGTGAGAAAGGAGAGAGAAAGAGAGAGACATGGCGAGGTTTGTCGTCACTCCCAGCATGTTCACTCAGGTGTCAGTGTCCTGCTAATGATCCAATCAAAACGCCCCACAGGAGTCAGCGGTACCCAGCACGATGGCAAATGATGTTTCGGTACACTCTTGATACCCTATATCATGACATGTTACTATTTCTCATCCTCTATTTTCTGTGTTATAGCCACAGGGACAAGTTCACATTGCCATGTGTCCACCTCATATTATTTGCATGTCACGTAGATCATAATCATCAGTATTGTCAAAGCAAGTTAAAAATTTATTTATCGTTTGAGATGTATAGTTTGAGACTGACTCTCAGAGCAAGAACTAGCAGCTAATCTTTCACTTTACCATTCATTAATTAGAGTTTTGACTTCTTGTCTAAATATCTTTAGTGCTGGTGATGATCTGACTGTTCAGAGTGAGTGAGCTGAATGAGTTTAGGGGAAAAAATCTGCAATTGCTTGATTGCACAAGAACGGCCGTTTTAAATCCTTTCTTAACAAAACTTGTTTGTTTGTTTTTTTTCAAATTGGACCCAATGAGTCTTTTAAGGGCTTTTGACTGCTTATACATCTAACCTGTTACAGCTTTTTTTCTAAAACCATCCCAGATGTGGTCAGATTGTGTTTTTGTTGACCCAAAAAGGACAGATAAGATGGACAGCTAGTGAAAAGGATTCCATCTCAGCATCTTTGAAGGTTTTTTGAAGGTTTTATGGACTAATAGCTCACCACACTATATTGTAAGTACTAGTCATTCCCTCCACGGGGTTTTCTGGCTGTGAAAGGTGTATGAAATAGTGATTTGGCAATGTGTTTCACAAGCATGTGCATTGGTGTATGTGTGTGTGGTGTGAATCTGTGATATTATGCAGGAGACGTGCTGATTCTTTCTTACTTAAATGAAAAGCAGAAAAGAAAAATGATGGTGTCTCCCCACTGTGCAAGCCTTAAATCAACACGCAGATCTCACACACACAGGAGCTCACATATATGCACGCACACACTAATTTGTTCGACAAGCAGGAGTCCTGTGCGGTTGTCATGGAAACTCGGGTCCCCACTGCCCCCCCCCACCCCACCCCCCCACCTCTTATATCCTCTTCTATCCTTCATGACTCTCTGCAATCTGTTAATTTGGAACTGAATCCTCATGACGCAATAGCAGGGATGGTTACTGGAGGTGGAAGAAAGCAGGAAGAGGAGGGAGGGACAAAGGGAGTGGGCGCAAACAGGTTGGAGGAGACGTTGAGGTCTGAAGTTGAAGAGGAAGGAAGCAAGTATGTGGCAACCTTCTCTCTCCCTCTCCCTTCACTGTGTGGTGTAGGGGTGGCCACTATGTTCCCTCATCACAGACTTTGATCTGCATCATCTCTGCCTGGCGGGTTTGCATCAATAATGCACTTGTGCCCATGCATACACACACACGCAGACACACACACACACACGATACCCACAGGGAACACTGAGTGCAAACCAGAAGCAGTGAAGTAAAATCCATTGTGTACGTGTGAGTGCGCGTACATGTTGCATGCTTGGTTACTCTTCTTGCTCTATTATGCTAGATGCTTTAGATCAGTGCACGAGTGTTCATTATGTATGCCCACATGTGCTAATGAAGCTCTCCGGGGTTATGCTCTGTCTAAGGAACATTCACTACTGAACTCACTGCTGGAAACTGTCCTCTCTACAGTATGATTTCCAGGTTTCCGTCTTCAGCATGAGCCACTTTTTTATTCATTTAATCTGTAGCACAGCAAGAGAGAATGTAAAAAAGAATTGAGAAGGGAAAAAAAAAAAGATTGATTGAGATTTCAGTTTTCCAAGAATTTTGCTCAAAAGCTGTATACTTCAGCACAAAAGGCAGTAGGGTGTTACAGTTACAAAGTAGTTGTTACAGTACTAAGAATCCTGTTGAAATGATGAATAAGAAGGACTTTTAACGTTTTGAAAAATATGTTACCACTTTCATGTCTGTGTGTTAACTATGGAGCTAGAGCCTGGAGTTGGTTAGCTTAGCTTAGCCCTAGTTCTACCATGTAACTCCCTGTAAAACCACAACTTTACATTTTTACATTGCAGTTTGGAGGTATGGGTTTGAAGAAATCACAGACAACATACACACATACAAATCACAACACTTTTAACTTTGGAAGGAGCTGTTTCCCCTTGCTTCCAGTATTTATGCTAAGCTAAGCTAATTGACTCCCGTAACATTCTCTTTGGGACAGCAAGCAGCAGGGTTTCATGAAAACAATTTTTTTAAAGGCATCAAAAATAATCATTTTAGTTATACTTGTTATAAAAGTTGACATTTCATTTCACAATAATAGAGTCATGTTTAAAAAATGCCACATTATATATCTTCTCCTCTAGTTAACTGCGTCTGATCAAGAACATCTAGATAACACCGAGCACATTTCACAGCTAACCTTCCCTTTTGAACCAATCCATCTAGGGGAAACACTCATTACATGCATGATGGAGGTATGCAGGGATGTTTTTTTAAATTCCTGGACGTGAGGAGAGGAATCTAAGAAAAACAGCAGATGAATTATCTGAGAGGAGTCAGGAAAGGGCACTGACGCACACACACACACACACACACACACACATACACACACACACACACACACACACACACACACAGGGATAGAGTAGATGGAAAGGAGCATACAGCCCGTTCTGTGGAGCGGTTACTTCTGTCTCTCTCTTTCATTACTTGTGTTGTTCTTTCTCTTGCCGCAGTTCATTTTCATAGTTATGACCAATACAGTGGAAAGAATGTAAATGAAGGAAAGGCGTTCTCTGCCCTTGCGCTCACTCTGTCTCTCTCGCTCAGTCTTACACGCTCACACACGACTTACACACATTGCTTGACAAACCTTTCTCTTCCAAAAGCCTGTAATGCTGACAGGGTGGTGACCCTGTCTCATCTCATGGACATGGGATCTTGGGTTTTGCCTAATTGGGCTGTGTTTGGATATGCAGTATAGCTCAAGGTCAGGACACACACACACACACCTATACACATCACACAATCTAAGGCTATGCTTTGCTGGTTTTCATCCATGGCAAAGAAGACATTTGTCATTGAAATGGTCTGATGAAGAAACTTGCAAAAACATCAAACAACCTTCTTATTGTGACCATAAGACGAGGCACAGCTAACATAGCTGCATAGATGACGGTTGCCGGCTGAAGGCTTTTTTGTGGCGCTGCAGCAGGCGTTATGTCACAGCTCAAAGCAAAGAATTAATTTGGCTCTTTGGAGGCCTTCTCTGCTTTCTGCTTCCCTCGATAGCTTCTCAAAACGAGGACAGCTGGTGAAGAAGGTCACTGAGTGCTGTATTTTAAGAAAGGCAGAAATGTGTGTGTCTGTGTGTATGCGTGTATGTGGTGTGTGTGTGTGTGTGTGTGTGTGCGTGTGGTTTGTTGACAGATGACAGGTCTTCAGAGATGAGAGACAGATTTAAAAGCTGGCTAGATAAATGCTGCTGGTTGGTGTCCAAGCAGAAACTGGACCGCGCACACACACACACACACACACACACACACACACACACACACACACACACGTACTAATACTGTATGCAGGCAAGATACATACTCAGGAAAAAGCTCACATATGCACACAAAGACTAAACAGGCAAATGAACACTATTCTGACCTTGTGGGTCTCATTCAGTTTCTAAAGGACTATTGCTATTAAAAGCATCACAGTTGGTTCACAGTTCAAAATGTTCAAGCTTTTGATGTCCCAAGTCAAAATTCAATCTGACAAATTTTAACATCACAAAAATTAACCAAAATGTAGCTCCACCATCTCCAGGAAGCCTGAAGAATAAATTTCACAAATGCCTTTACTCCTATTCCCTGTACTCTAACTGTCAAACTGATAAGATGTCAGTTGGAAGGTGATAGTCATCATGCCATAGATCCAAGAAAACCTCAGAAGATAGCAGCTCTAGTAGCTGTCTGTTTTCCCATCCATCTTCCTATAATTCCCTAAGATTTTTATAACTCAAGCTGTCCTTTGGTGATAGCAAAGCGCTGTCTTTGTCGCTCAGCACCCTGACTCTAACAGACGGCTGTCGCTGTTTGCTTCTGAGCTGTTGATTACACACAAAATGACACACACATGCATGCATGCAGATAGACACATGCGTGTGTCTTTCTGAGAACTGCCTGGTGCCCCTCAGACACTTCTGCCCCCTGCTCCCACCACCTCCTTCACATGTGCCAGGGTGTCGTCAGATGGGAGAAAGATGACAGTTTTAATCAGAGGGTGTTTGTGCCTCAGCAGGCAGGGTAAAGGCAGGCTGCACATGTACATGCACACACACACACACACACACACACGCAGCGTGCAGACTGTCCCACCCCTAAGTAGGTCATGCGCAGTGCAGAGCGGGGAGAGAGAGAGAGAGAGAGAGAGAGAGAGAGAGAGAGAGAGAGAGAGAGACAAGCTGTGGTGCATCTTTTGCCATCTGGTTGTGATGTGCTGGATGTCCGCTCTGTGAGACCCACAGAGAGAGTGAGGAAGAAAAAAAGAAGGAAAAAGAGAGAGAGAGGGAGGGAGGCATGTTCCAGAGAAGGTGACCTTGAGTTGCTGTGCTTGGTAGGGGCTTTAGCAAGCTTGGCTGTACCACTCAAAACATCAAAAAGACAAGTCAAGAGCCCCTTCATTTTACACAAAGACAGACAGCATCATCTGATCTGGCTGATTGAGTCGGCACTCAGTCGAAGCAACATTAAACTCAGGTTTGGTATTTTCACTTTTTAAGTGAAGATAATTTCAAATGTACTAACTGCACTCTTTTGCATTTTAAGAGTCTTTTTAAGGTTTTGTGATTATTATGCACAGACACTAGCACACAACTTAAAAAATATGAGAGGTCTTTGTACAAGCTTTTAGCTTCCTACCTCCTGCACAAGTGTTTGTTTACTTTAGTTTTGTCTAAGTAAGATATAGTGATAAATTATCTGATGATAAATATCACCAGATAATAAGTAAAAAAGCCTAAAAATCAAAAATCATGCCAATTTTTAGTATTCTACAGTTTCTGATACATATGATACTCGCTAAAGGTCAGTGCTCAAAAAGTATTGAGGTTCTACACTCACCCCTAGTCATAATCTACATAATCTGATATCAAGCTTCAGTATTGCAATGCGTTTGAGTGCAGGGAAGGACTTTGCAACCATCACGTTGTATCATTGTGCTATGCAGTACTCTCAAATGAAATGGATGTGCCATCTCATAAGCTGAAGTGGAGAGTGCGGAAAATTGGAAAGTCGAGAGAGCACAATGGCAGTCCTTGACCTTCATTCTGTCTCCTCTCTCCTCTCCTATCCTCTCCTCACCTCTCCTCTCCTCACCTCACCTCTCCTCTCCTCTCCTATCCTCTCCTCTCCTATCCTCTCCTCTCCTCTCCTCTCCTCTCCTCTCCTCTCCTCTCCTCTCCTCTCCTCTCCTCTCCTCTTCTCTCCTCTCCTCTCACCCAGTCTTTAATATTCTTAGGAATGTTTCTGAACGACTGAGGGCTTCTCTGTCAGCTGTGAATTTCATGGCCACTGTATTGGCTGGAGGCTTGCTGGAGGTGAATTCATCTAGGAGAATTCAGCTTTGTGTTTAGTAGCTTTATCCATCTAAAATGGCCGCAGGACTGCGTATATATCACAAACTTTTGCAGATTCATGACATTCACTTTGCAGACCTTGGCTTTTGCTCTGCATCAGTCCATTGTGCATTTTTAATTAAGATTGTGTTAGAAATTGAAATTGTTTGAGTTAGAAATTGGTTGTAAGTCTGAAGTGGGCCCTTAATTGATCAACGATCCATATTCTCTCTGAGAAACCTCTGTTGCAGAGGTGTCTCAGAGAGAATATGGATCCTTTATGAATCCTCTCAGAACTCGCAGGTATTTTCAATAACTCATAATGCTGATGTGACGGTATTGAGCTGTGAGACTCTGACACCATTCATCTTAGCGGCTTTTCTTTTAATTACTGCTCTCCCATGGGAGCCAGTCGGGTAGTTAAACAGAGAAATCAGCATTACAGCAATTATTGGCTCACAATGAAATGAATACAATCTTGTCATCTGTAATCATTGGGGGCGTCTATGCCTGGGAGAAAACAGCTTCTCCTTTCCAGCTCTCAGTGCAGAGAGGGAGTGAACAGTGAACATGGATGCCAAGGGAACCCTGGTCTACCTCCAGGACATCCTATCCAAGGCCTTATCTATCACTCTGTCTCCAATCTTTCCTCTCAGTCTCTGTTGTATGTTATGGAATAAAGCGGAATTTCCATAAAAACAATCTTTAGATAACAGTCATGGGAAAAAACTGTGAAATGTGAAATGGCCTCAAGTAGTGACGAACCCACAGAGAATTATTGATGCAGCTCTATGGAACATTTCAGCTCATCGTTTGAGTTTAACAGACCACACCTTAACTGGTTTGGTTCGCTCTCATCAGTGTCCAGAACCAAATGGCAGACAGAAGAAGTTAGCGACTAGTGGTGGTGAACATAGTGGAGCATTTAGCTGCTAAAGCGCCTGATATTTCCCTCAGGAGTTGGTGGACACCAAAACAGAGCTAAAACAAAAGTGCTTATTGGAGTTGAATGCTAGTGTTGCTCAGTGATGTGTAAATAACTGTTTGCTTACACATTGGCCATATCAAGTTAGCAGATGTTTTATTCCATTACTAAAACATCCCGTGCAGGTAATGATTTTCACTCATGCTAGTATAGTGTATCTCTATCTGTATCTCTATTTTGCGACCTCTACCTGTATATCTCTATATACATTTCCCATTCTGGGAAAATGGTCTCAGACTTTTGGACTCTACTGTATATCGCTACTTAGTTACATTATAGTTGCATGGAAAAGAAAACAATGTCATGTTAATTCGTTGGTTCCTTGCATTAAAATGGTTGGTATTCAATAATTGAATTGAAAAAGTTTTTAAAATCTAAAACCTGATTGTTCCATGAATCTCTGATGTTGCTGAGCCTAACAAGTTAACAAGCTATATACTTTGGCTACCTGTGGTTGTTGTCACTGGTTGTATTCTTTTGCTGGTTGTTCCTCTTTGGCAGGAGGTGAAGCTGTGGTGGATAATTTGAGAATGACTTTGCCTAAAGAGGAGATAATGCAAATAAGTGGAACTAGCTGTTGAACTTTCAAATCTATAGGCTACTTTTTAACCTTTATGTACACAGGGAATATACATGTGGATGCTTCCAGTCCCAGTAAAATCATGATCTTTGACTGTTGAGCATCCCGACTGAAATGGGAGACCAAGTTTCTTGCTCAGGGGAACATCAGCAGCTTGTGAAAGAGGGGAAAGATTTTCCATAACTTCCACAGGGATGTGATCTTCTTGTCACAAGCTAGTGTGGCTAATCAGACCCAATCCAAAATTTAGTCTTCTAGTTGTATCATTTTTCCTTTTGTAGGAATTCTTGGCTAATATTTACGTTCTTCCTCCACAGCTACAGAGTGATCTGGACCAGGAGTACCAGGACAAATTTCGCCGGCTACCCGTTGAGATCCAGGAGTTTGTTCAGGACAGCAGCAAGGCCAAACATTGCGACGATGGCGTCCATGGAAACCTCATGGTTTCCCCGACAACAGAGAAGTTCAACCACAAGGCTTCGCACTCGGAGGACGACATGGAGGAGGGATCGTCGGAACGAGTCTATGACACGCCTCTTTAGAGATTTAACCTTGGCGCTTTGCTTCACACAGGGACACTGATTGGTGGATGTGTTTGTGACCACAGATCTAGGATGAGACTGCCCCAACTTCGGTCCTAATTTTAACCAATGGGAGGATTAGATCAAATCTGAGCCTGAATTGGTGAGTAGAGGTCCTCTCTACGTAGAGTGCAGTCCTGTCCAGAAAACCGTTTCATGTAAATAGTACCTTTTGTGTATTTGTATGTTACCTGTATGTTGTCGTCTCTTTCGGTACGGCCACAGGATGTGTTACAAGGCACTAACTATTTGCAGGAAATAACTTACTTGAACTATTGCACAGAGAGAGTAGTTTCTTTTTATTATTTTTTATTATCATAATATTGGTAGTAGTGGTGGTCAGTAAGGTGTGTGGTGCCAAGGTTTTGAATTCACTTACAGTGGACATTGTCATTTAAGTGGAGTCAACTCATACTGTAAACCAACCACTGCATATTCAGCCTTTGAAGCTTCCATCTTTATAAGATTTAGATTCACCCCTACATATTTGCACTGAAGGCTCACTACATAACTATGTAACTTAAAATAATTTTAACCCAGAGGCACTGGTGGCTTGCTGGTTCTCGATTTTGTTCTCACAGAACTAAGCCTATGTGTTGCTGCTATTTTGTTTTAATACCCATCAGTTTTTTAATCCTTATCGGTTTGTACAATATTAGGCATGGTAATAATATGCAGTGCTGTTATTCTTTTTTTTTCTTTCTTTCTTTTTCTTTTTTTTGGCTAGTTTTTAACAAGTTGGTGTTGTTTGTGGACACAATTTTGCCCAGAGAGGAAGTCAAGGGAAAGTGTTGTACAGTATCTGCATGTATTTGAACTAACTGTAAATGTTACAGTAGCTCTGTAGCAGAGATGTTTATTAAATGTAACTAAACCTGCAAAACAATGGACCCAGTGTGACTTGATACATCACTGTGGCATAAACTGAACAGGACTGAAATGAGTTAAGACACAGCCCTCTCCTAGATCTAACAGCTGGCTCAAGTTAACATGTTGCACATTGTATTCTTTACTGTTGTCCCCTTGAACTAAAACATTCAAACCAGGATATTTAAACAGAGGAAGAGGATCCTGATGTAGTTTTACAGAAGTGGCCTTCCCCTTAAGTGGATCATTGTGTACCTACTGGTGGGGAATGTGTGTGTTGCTCCTGTATATACAGAGCAGATGCCTGGGACCACATGTGTCACCCACTGGCATTATTCACAATATTCACTCACTATTTGTAGCTGCATCAGTGTTTGAACTGTGGAAATAGTTCAGTTATGTTAAAACAGACTCCAAACGCTCAGTTTATATCTGTAGAGCACCAGCGGTAACATGATCTTATGAATAACTGAACTGTTTCCTCTTTTTAACTGTGCCCACTCAGTAACCATAAGGGAGTGTTTTTGACTTCCTAACTGTCCAGTGCCATTTAACTCACTGGTCTGTCATTTGATATCAAATCACATTTCAGCTGATTTTTCCTTTTAAAAAAAAACAAAAAACATTAAGAGTGAAGGATTACCTGACATGTAAGTACAAACTACTTTTTAAAAAGACGACAGTTCATATTGATGTGAGAGTCCTGTGCCTTTGAATAGGTTTGCCTTGTTTGATGTTGAATGTGTGAAATGCATCATTGTTTAAATTGCCATTATATTATATTATACAAAGCTGTCAGATATTAAATAGACCGTGTGCACTTTTTAGTACAGTACCACTACTGAGTAATGCTTGTGATGAGCAGTATTTGACATGTGTCTCGTAAGAAATGCGAGACATTCCTCTTTTTGTCTTGAACCACTTTATTTAACAGTCCCCCTCCCCCCTTCATCAATTTAAGTGTATGCACTCTGGAAATGTAAATGTATGTATGGCATAAAGGATAAAACATGAAGTTGATAAAAAAAAAAAAATAGTGTAAAGGGAATTTGCCTGTAATTAAAATAAATGTGGCTATTATTGTACATCGCTGGAGTGAAGTTGTGTGTCCTTTGATTTTTTTGATTTTATGTTTTCATTTTTTGGTGTGGGGGGTTAATTATTTGTCTTTTATCAGTGTATGTGATATATTTTGAAGTGATTTGTTCATCATTTTAATCTCTCTATGTACAGCTGTTCCATCACTGACTTGCATTCAGTTATCACACATTTCCTCAGCAGGCCTGTTGTTGTTGTCTTATTATTTTGCATCAAAGCAGTAATTGCATGTGTGTTTTTTTTAATTAGTTTGCCTCCAAATTCGTCAGTTGACACTGTCTTGTCATGCCTTATTATTTAATTTTAATTAGAGATTTCAATGTTTAACCCACAGTCCTTGTAACAAAGCAAAGACTAAGAGAATAAGAGCACAATAGAGAAGACTGCAAAGTATATTGTAAATACATGAACACATGACACATTTCAAGCATTGATCAAAACCCAGCTATAGAGAGAGAGAGAGTGTGTTTGGCAGCAACTGTGGGCATGTGCGTATGTAGGTGAGCACGTATGTGTGCGTTTGGTATGTATGTCACACTCAGGGGCAGGGGGAAGCAGGGGGGGAAACCCTTAATGACCTACTTCCTGTCATCTCCTAGGTAACAATATCTTTTAAATAAGCCTGAGAGGAACATGAAATCGAGCACGTCCATGACTGAATCACCGGCCTCCACTTTACTGACTGAGAAGCACTGAAATCACACAGAATTATTAGTATTTATTTTAAAAGGATAACACCTCTGAATCATGCAAATTTACACGATTAGCAATGCAAGACCACCTGTGTCCTGAGTATACAAGTAAGAAAGCACGGTGTGTCCAAATGCAGCACATGTCTGTATTGTATTGTATAAGGTTTTGGAACATCCTGTGCCTAAACAGTCAAATTAATCATTGTATTTTGACTTAAAAATCCACTCACACCACAGTTATATCTATTTTTTTTTTATTTGAGCATGACCAATGATAATACACGACCTGTTTTTAAAATCTTGAACAAAATCTTTTCAAACAAAGCTTGTTGCGGACTGTGTGCGTGTGTTGATGTGTTTTCGGTGTGTAAGCCTTTGAATTAGGGCTGGACGATATGGACAAAATCAAATATCACGATATTTTTGACGAAATACCTCGATATTGATATTGTGACAATATCATAGGGATGACAATGAGATTTTTAATAAATAATCATCAGTAATGTGGACATAATGACCAAGTGGGTAAAGGCAAATAATAGAAAAGCTAGAACAGTCCAGTACGTTCAGAAAATTACATCACTTCAAGTAATGCAGCCTTTAAAACCAGGAAAAGACAACACTTATACCATATCACAATATCCAGTATCTAAGACGATATCTAGTCTCATATAACGATATCAATATAATATCGATATATTGCCCAGCCCTACTTTGAATGTGAATTTTCAGCTGTGTGCACACGTGCTAGTGTGTGTGTGTTTTCCAGACTACATAAACACTGTCCTTCTCAGTCTCAGCTCCTGAGCAGAATCCCAACAGGCAAGAGGAGATAAGACAAGCCTGGTCGCCCATAACAACCACTGTGACCATTCAGAGGCCTCCATGCATACCGCCAACTAGGAAGTGAGCTAATTAACCCTGAGTTCAGGACGGAAGGACAGCAGCTTTTTAATAAGATTCTCTGGGTTATATAAACAGTGACGCCCCTCCAAACTCCCAGGAATATTATCGCCCTGCGTCTGTCCATCTGCTGCGGGGAATGAGGAGGAGGAGGAGGTGTCCTGTAACTGGGCTTTAATGAGGCACACCAGGACAGCAGAAGTGAAGAGGACCACAGGGCGCTGCTTGGAAGGTACACTAAAAACACACACAGACACACACACACAACCACATGCATACTGTAGATGGACATATAAAGGCATTCACAGACATTTTAAAGTACTACTTGAAAGGATCTTTACTTACTACTTTCAGTCTTTGGCCCTTTCCGCTATGCCTCAGATATCCTGATGTAAACCTAATTTAATCCTAAACCCAAGGCATAACCCTAAAGTAATGTTAACATTAAACCTTACTTTAATCTTGCCTGAATTAAATTCTGATTGTAATTCCTACATTATCCCTAAAACCATGTCCTGAAACCTAAAATCAACCTCCTTTAAAGGGATGTGGACGGTCAGAGTGGCCTTGCCTCAGAGGATTTTCCTCATTATTATTTCACCGCATCGTTTTTAGACAATTTAGAGTTCATAAGTGTAGAAATACAAGAACATGTACGCACAGAATCAGAGGCTTTTTCTTTCTAATGTCACAACACTTATAGTTTGCTTATGTATTGTGGCACAAGTCTGTGGAAAGAAATTCATCATGTAATGGTTAACCTTTAAAGGAGTACTCCATTGATTTTACACATGAACATCACTTTACTTGTCACGGGGGTACTGCTTGCCTGTGTAATGTCCTCTGTGGGTCTAGAAGAGCTTTCGAATGTCTGAGAAAATAATGATGTTTAACAGAAAGCCTGCATTACAAACCGGGGCATTGAGTTTGAAATACGTTGGCATTTACCAAACAGGGAGAGTCTCATGTTGCTGCATTGATCTTGACCATTTTCTAAAAATCTGTCTCTCCCAAGTGCTCCAACTTTAAAGAAGTGCAGCATTAACTTGCTAGAATACCCCTCAGAAGTATAATGCGTCACCATTTTAGAGACAGAAGGATGTATTTCATTCATCTATAGCCCCTCCAAGACCATATTTTCTCATTTTATACCTGCAGTATATTTAATGTGTCCATCCTGATGCCGCTTTACATCAAAATCTAGCTGTAGCTGCTCATAACTGACTTCAATTTAATTCAGCTTAACATAATGTAGACTATGAATTTAACATCATAATGATTCATGTCTGCCTAAAAACTTTGGTAACTCTATTTTAATGATGTAAAAGCTAAAAGAACCATCTGCTGTATCACTGCAATGGGATTAATATTACATTAAGTGATGCCATTGATAGAAAAAAAAAAAGTGCAATGAACTGACTACTGAGCACCTCTGAGACACACAGTAAGTGCACAATAGTAGAAACAGAGCAGTATGGGATTAAATTAGTGTCATAATAATTGAACAAAATCTCCCAGGAATCAAACAAAACAAATTTAATTGAAAGTGAATAAATATAAATTGAAACAAACAAACAAAAAGTATAATAAAACTATACAAAAGTGCTACATTTGATTACAATATTCTCACTTTTTCTTTCACTGATCTGGATTTCTCTCCTTTTTTTCTATTTCGCTGCTGAATTTTTCAGTTTCAGTTCTGAATTTTTCAGTTCTGACACAAAGCTCTCATGATGGCAGGTGTCACAGGGCTGCATCCACATTTAACATTTATTTTGGGGGGGACAGGTCAATGAACCAAATTGGTATAAGTGACACAATTTATGACTTACAACTAGGCTATAATATTTTCTCCAACTAACTAGTTGAAGCTGGAAAATTCAGAACTGCTACTGAAACTTCAGCAGCGAAACTGCTGTGATTGCAAAAGAGAAATCCGAATTAGTGAAAGAAAAGTGAAAAATGTTTCACTCTTGCATAGTTTTACTGCAAGTTTTGCCTTTTAAGTTATTTTTTGGTTTTCAGTTTATTTCTATTCACTTTCATTATTCATTTTGTTTTGTTTGAATTTTGGGAGATTTTGTGCAATTATTATGACACAAATTTAATCCCGTAGAAGCAGCATAATGCAGTGGTTCTCAAAGTGGAGTCTGGGGACGCCCAGGGGTCCTTGAGGGGGTTCCAGGGGGTCCCCAGCGAAAAGGGGGATAGTTTATTTTCATTATAATTCCATCTATAAGTAACACATTGACAGAATGTGTGACTATTTTGGTCATGGGTTTCATACACGTTATGTAATGAAACATCTAAAAGCAAAAATATTATCAATTGGGGGTCCCTGGTCTAATTTGTGTCAATTTAGTGGTTTTTGACGTGAAAAAGTTGGAGAACCACCGGCAACCAGTGTGTGTCTTTGCAAAGGGAGGAGGGGGAGGCACTGTTTCAACGCATGGCGGCTACAGTAGTCAGCTGTTAGAAAAGCAGGGAGGAGCTGGATCTGGTTCTTCTGGATGACTCACTCTGTCAACCCTAGGCACACTCATTCACTTATTTGCGCACACGTACAAAAACACACGCACGCGCGCACACATACACACACAAACACATTCACGCGCAGGCACGTTGTGGTGGGGGGAGGAGGAGGAGGAGGAGGAGGAGGGGGGGGAGGCACTGCCGAGCCGAAGAGGGGTTCCTAATCAAATCGCATCAGGACCGTTCATTCTCCACTGGAGGGCGAGTGGTACAAGAGCACCGGGACACTCCGGCAGCAGGGAGACGGGATAGAGCCGCGGCAGCAGCTGGAAGGCAGACAGGCAGCCACACAGAGAGAAAATCCCGACCCGGACTCTGCAAAGCATCATTTCTTTCCGCCGTCGGATTAAACCCGCCCCCGTCTCCAACATCACCGAAATAACGTAAGAAACAAACCTAAAGCTATCCGAAATGTCTCTCGTAGCTGCTAACGGAATATTCAAGAGTTAACTGTGCAGACTGCTCCCGTTAAACGTTGAGCTACACTGTGTGTTGAATTTAACGTGTTTAGTTCGGCTGGATGCTGTGGACACACAGGACCTCTCATTTAAACCCCATCACGCCAGCTTTCAGAGGCTCACTCCAAATCCTCCTCGCATCATTCAGACATCACACATCCTCTCTCTGCCCTCTCTCTGTCTCTCTGTTTCACACACACACACACACACACACATACACTAACACACACACAGCTGGAGACAGTAGCCTTTGCTAGCTAGCTAGTCAGACGCATAAAATAGACATTTTAGCAATTTGATATCGAATTTACTATCGCAGCGGCTTATCTTCCAGGTAAATACCGTACAACAGAAAGCCGCTGCGGCTGGAAAACTTGATGAAATGCACGGGTTATTGATGTTTCCAACGGCTGGGAGGCTAGCCAGTGCGGCTAGCTGTAGCGGGACAGAGCAGAAGCCAGCCGGCCGATGACAGGCACACTGCACACTGCACAGTGGCCATAAAAGTCAACCGACAAACCGACATAACCTGGCTTTTTATGCTTGCTATATTTACACACGTGTGTGTGTGTGTGTGTGTTTGTGTGTGTGTACCCTGTGGTTTGCTGTACTGTATTTTTGCAGTGTGTTGACCTGCCAGAGAATTTTTGTACAATATGTAATTTAATGTGTAGAGCTGGTGCATCCAAAG
Organism: Thunnus albacares; assembly: GCF_914725855.1. Taxonomy (NCBI): domain Eukaryota; kingdom Metazoa; phylum Chordata; class Actinopteri; order Scombriformes; family Scombridae; genus Thunnus; species Thunnus albacares. The sequence continues at coordinate 18,909,593 of NC_058121.1, read as the reverse complement.
ACTGCTGCTGTGAGTCTGGGAGCTGCAGCTGCCATGCATACATCCCAGACGGCAAGGTGTCATTGCTTAGGGCAACCGAAAAGTACTGGTTTCTTACGGGAACTGGGTCTATTTAATGTCCAAATCAGTGCATTTTCTGTGTCATATTAATGTTGGTTCAATTAGCAGTACAATGTTAGAATAATACATTTAAGTGTTAGATCTACAAATATTGTGCCTTATGTTTTGTCTGTTTTCAATGCATTCAGTACATGCATTCATGTTCTCTACATGCATCAAATGAACAAGCAAAGATGTTGAAAGTTGGATTTCGGTGTTGATACCTTGATATTAATTCAAGGTTGCATCAGTGTCAGTTTGCTGCCTGGAACTTTTTATCCATTTTTATTCACGTGAAGATATATATATATATTTAAAAAAAAAACGTCTTTCTGTGATGCCAGAACAAATGACAGCCTTGCTTGGTTTGACACAGAGTCAGACAGCAGGTTTCTATTTTCAAAATCTGTTTTATCACACGCACCCAGAGGAGAGAGCATGCTGTTTGTTCAAGAACAGCCTGCGGGCAACTCCATAGGCTTATTTGCAGTGCAAATAGTACATAATGTGTTTTTGCGTTCATGGTTTTGCTTGGTTTGGCCGCCTCCAAAATTAATTAATGAATGGGTGTAAAGTAGATGGTGCCTCAACAAAAACTTGTTGCATCAGCTAGTTCCACTTGCTCTGTCCACATACCGTCTGATACATTATGAACCGATCTTTGCAGAGAAATCTGAATTTCCTCTTGTAAAACGCAGCACAGGTATATTACAGTGCATTCTTAAATGTTGTTTGGCCACTATATCTAATCTCACCAGGCTTTTGAACATGGGCCGCAGAGTGTGTCGGCCTCTATTATTGTAAAATTACAGAATGTTGTGTCCCACTGCTCCTTTCGAAGCGTGTCCTCTGCTGCCCATGAAAGATCGCGGCCATTATGTAAAGAAAAACAAATTCTGCTCTGGCTTATTGACATTGCCGCGTAAACGTTTCACTGGTGATTACAGAGGCAAACACTACCCTCCCTCACACAATAACAATCCCTTACCTGTGGCTTAAACCCAGACTGTGAAGCATTTTGATGAATAGAGGTGGGCTAAGAAGCTTAAAGGCTAACTGAGGGTGTGCAGGTGTTTTATTATTTTCTTTTTTTGGACCAGATGGCATTGTAAGTGTTTTAGTGTCTTTGGTGCACCTATTGATCAATGTTTTTGATAAATTTTAGCTTTTTCCAGGAGGCTCTGCCCATTATGGTGCTATCATGCCGTATGTTAATTTGGTAAAAGGATGGCTGCATCCCTATTATATTTGACAATTTATTCATTTTAATGATGTCAGGGACAAAAATTGACTGCACTTTTTGTATCTTATCATGATGGAAAGCAGCCAGTAGTCTACAATTCAAATTGAATGTCATTTCAGTGTTGCAGATATTCTGTAATATCCTGTTCTTGGTAGATTTTGTGAGCGCTGAATCTCCCACTTTTTAGATTTTGCCAGTCTAATTTTGATACCCAAGAAATTACCTACTTTATTTAAACTTGCCGGTCCTGAACTGACAGGTGTAACTACATACACAGTGGGTCTGCTCGCTGATTTGTTTTAAACTGAGTGAATTCGCCCTATGGTGTCCTGCTTGAAATGTATAGCATGGAAGTGAGCTCTGTGCAGTGCAGCGGAGGGTCGTGCGCTTTAATTTACTGTTCGGAATTGGATGGATTGAAATCGAATCGCAGTATTTTTTTGACATCTCTGTGCATTTAGCCGGACAGAATAACAATATCTTTGCTTTGAGTCACGGAGAAGCCAAAAATCAAACTTGATTTCAACTCTCGGATGAAAAGAGAGCATATAATGGAGAGGGAGGAAGGTAAAACAACATCTCAGAGTCTTGGCACACATATTCCGAGCCTACTGTAGCATTGCTTTTTACAGTTTCAGGGTTGACAAATGTGACCGTTGCAGCCACACGTATAAGGTTGATCTTGCTTTGAAACGTGTCTGAGGCATACTTTGCTCACTGTTGTGTTTTTCAGGATGCTTATTGTTCTATGGTGAACTTGAACGTAGCTAGGGCTCAGTCCAAACAACAATGAAGAGAGAAAATCTCTTTTTCTCTGTTTTCTGTTACATTGGTGTACTTGCCAACATGATATTGAATTGCTCAAAGTTTAGAGATTTATTCTAGCGGTACTTAAGTTGGAATCCCTCTGCCTACCAGTTTACTGCACATCTCGATTGCTTTCTTTCTTTTTTTTTTTTTTGAAGGCTGGTGAGCTCCCTTGCTTGTTTATTTTCTGCTGCTTCTTCTTATAATTAGGAAGGTCTGGTTTTGATTAGCTCGGCTGTCTCCAGTTCCATCCCTTTGTTTTGATGGGGCTTTTAGGTTTTTATCGCAGTGTAGTTCCTTCCCACAGCAGCCTTGACAAAGCTGTCAGTCATCCCCATAGATGTTTTAAGGCCTCACAGAGAGATAGGCCAACAGAAAAGCAGACCGGCACACCGACAGACAGGTCTAGTATCGTGGTAGTATGTCGAAAAACATGTTGTATCACAGCCTTTGTTGTTAACGTCTGACTAGCAAAGACTGCGGTGAAGTTGCTTGTCGATCGTGTGATTAACTTTACGTTTTCCTTGGCAGTGGCGTAGCGGCATGTGGTATGTGCTCGTCTCTCTCCGTGTGTTTCGGCCTCAGCCTCTGCCCTTCCTACTGTATAGCAGGGTTTAGACCTCAGCCAAATAAGTCCAGATTCAGTCCTCTGTGATTTATGAAATTCTCTCCCCTTCTTACTGTATATCCTTTTTTGTCTCTGCAGGCCAAGACATGAGCTTCTGAACGTTATTGATGCTGAACTGGTGAGTTTTGAGGCTATTCACTGCCCATGATAACTGCAGCAATACACGTTTCTTTTTTTCTCATGTTATTTTTATACAATCCCAGTTAAAGTTCTGCCTAACAGCATTGCTGGCTAATAACCATCTGGTAGCAATTGTTGAAAAGGCTCTGTTCCCAGAGATTGTTTAGTATAAACCTCTATGCCTCTATAATATTAGTTATTTCTTTCCATGGCATCCGGTTCACGATGCATATTAATAACCTAGTCTGCATTAAGTCAGTTGATTAAAGTGTTTGCATGATGTGTATGAAACATATGGCCTCATTCAGCCTGTAGGTCTACCTGACAGGTTATGTAACCTAGATGTCTCTGTGTGTATTCTAATGTGTGCTGGATGCACAAAAAAATCAAAGAGGAAAACAAAAAAACAATGAACAAAAAAGATGAGGAATGATAACAATTTTCCTGCCATCCAACATTTTGCACAGATATCCATTGGACTCTTATTTAGTCGGGGTGTCACGATTTCAATTCTAAATCGAAATGAGCGTTTGATTTCAACCTTCAAAATCACAAGCGTTTTTGCGATTCTCCTAGAATTTTTTTCTCTCCGCCACTGCCTAATTGCACGTGTTTGGGATCCTCGTTGCTTCTGCCTCGCTGCCACCTCAGGTCTGATAGGCAGCGTTATCTCCTTGGCTGAGGAGATGCCACCAGCGTCCTGGTTGTCCATATCCTCTGGCTGTTCGACCTGCTCCTCCAGCTACTCTGGGACATAGCGTTTTTTTTACGTTTAGTGGTCTCTCCGTTTGGTGTTCCCCCTCAGGTAACAACAACAGGAGGCAAGCAGCAGAACGAAAAGTAGCCACCTAGCTAGCACGTAGCATAGGAGCAAGAGGGTATGTATGTAGTAGTGATGACAGGTAAATGTCATCATGTAAGGCCATCCTTGGCACTGAAGTGTATTCAAGATACGGAGGCCCATTAATGCTCTGAAAAGAAAACAAGGAAAAGTTGAGAATTACAAAAATAAAAATATTGATGATAAATTATGAGTTTTACTTTTGAAGTGAAAATTATGAGATACCAAGTCAAACTTTTAACATTTTTTTTAAAAAAAGCAAAACTTAATTCATCAAAAAATTGTACATAAATAATAATAATGATAATAATAATTATAATACATACATACAACACAAAACATAAAGAAAATAACAAGTCTGTTTTAAAAGAGTCCAGGGTCTGGTGGAAGAAGAATTGGAAAATGTAAATGACAGTTGTGAGGGCATAAAACCAATCATCTGTTGATCTTTACAATTCAAGACTTGATAGTCTAACAGTGGCATAGCCATCAAAAGTCAAATGAAATCATGGATTTGGAGAATCATGACACCCCTATTATTTAGCCTTTTTGCTACTCTGTCATTGAGACCTCATTAGGGAATACAGACTATTTTTCCTTCATAGTGTTCAACACTGCAAACGAGTAGCACTGAGAGCTGGATGTTATTGGATTTGTGTTGAATGATGTAAGAGAGAGGCCTAATTTTTCACTGTATTTCTCATATAGATAGACGGATGTGCCGTGTTCGACGGTCCACAGCCAGACATCACTCATTGATAAGCAGATTGCGTGGCCGCTGCCGTGTGCTCCCTCATGCCAAGCTAGAAACTGTAATGGGGCAGAGAGGTGATTGCTCTCTGTGTAATGTTCTGCATTAATGATGTAAATCTGCATTAATGATGTAATGTGTAGCATGAAGGCTGTCTGTTGGCTGGGCCTGATTAATTTTCATATATTTCAAGATTTATTTTTATAAAGGAGAGATCTATACATTTTCATTATCCCAGAGTAATGTTTGCCTCATTGTAAGTGCCATGTAATTAATCAAACATATGAAATACAGTACGATGATGAAGACTAGGAAAACACTACTATAATACTGTCAGGGGCTGAGCTTTTTAAAAAACGAGAGCCCATAGTATTTGTTTCAGGAATTGTATTATGAGTCCAGTTTAATTGCTTGAATTTTCCAAGTAAACAGCAAGAACTGAAACATTCAGTTATTTCAACAAAAAACTTCAACAGTTCATTATTATTTTTCCCAAGATGAGGTTGCAAAAGCATCAATACAGTGACAGAGTAAAGCAAAGTAAGGCATTTTTATATCATACACAGTTGAGTTTTGTCTCTCATTCATAAATATGCTATATTGCATCAACTGAGATTATCCCGCTGATTCCTTAAACTTGCATGATACCACTGGGACTGATATATTTTGTATGTATTAATATTCAAATTACTGCACTAGAAAAATCGAATGCTTATACATTCATTGTAGAACAGGAATTCCGAAATAATTATTCCTGCGCTGCGATCTTAAAGGACCGCTTTGCCATTTTTCTCTACTGATATGAATTATGGATATAGTGTATAAAACAACAACAGTTGTATTTAACGTTCTCTTGTGCCTCTGGGGCGCAGCTGCAAAATCTGTTGTTGTTCTGGCACCAGTGCAGTCATTTGACGTGTACAGTGACGTAGTCGGGGGCAAGGAAGAACTACAGGCTTTATCTGTAGTGGTGCCTTCAAGGACGGTCAAATGTGGGTCTCCCAAAACCCTCTGCCTACCATGTTACGCTAGCGCTAGGGAAAAGCAGAATACCATAGTACTAAATACTATAGCTGAATATCGTGCTGTGTAATCAGACACAACAGACTGTGGAGGAGAAAGCGGCCACCACAGCGATGTTACAGCCATGGCTTCACAGTACTGAGTTTCTCCGTGATTCCTAACACAGACACAAACAAACAACTAGCTTTACAATATAATGTTGGAGCAGAGATGTGGCACTACTGTTACAACTTATGAGGCTAGATATAGTGCTGTGGAATCAAACAAAACAGAGTGTTGTAGAAGGAAAGCGACCACGGGAGCTACGTTACAGTAGTAGCTGAAAGAGATATGCTACAGCCAGAGAGGCTTAGCAGCATCGACCTGTGACCAGTGAGGATCGTCGGAGAGAATGGAGACAGACCGAAAACGCTGCACTTCAACAAACTTTGCGGTGCTTTCGTAAACCTGACTTAGTTTTCTGACAGACTATTAAATCGGACTTTAACTCTGATTACAGAGCAGCGAACAGTGACTGTGTTTAGTTACCTGTAAGTTAACTTATGTGGATGCATCCAGCTTGAGCACAGTCTGGAGTCCAGCTCCTCGTCGTTAAAAATAGCTAAAAGAAACAGTGTTAGGTTGCTGTTTTTCACCCCTTCATCCGTGATCATTTCCCAAAACAAACACAACGGAGACAGCAGACTCTGAGGCCAGCGGCAGCTCTGGCTCGTGTGCAGCACTCGGTAAGTTTGCAATGATTCCCCTTAACTGACTCCAGCGTGCCGTTTGTGTTATGGGTCTTGCACACTGGTACGATATATCCAGACTGGATGAGGAAAAACACTTTGTAAATGAAAATAAGCCTCAGTAAAGAGATATAACGCTGTTGTACTCGACCCCTGCGTTCTGTAAACACACCATCAGTAGTTGATTGGATGGGACAGGCGCAATGCATTCTGGTTGTTTCCCCTTTAAGAGCAGTATGGAAAATCTACAGCCTTTTTCTCAGTTTCCTCTAGTCATAGGGCACCAATTTCAAAATTAACTGCACGTTTCTACTACATAGGTGACCTAGTTTTAAGAAATCCTCATATTCACAGTGATGAATTTTCCCTTTAAGTCATCACCTTTAATAGCCCAAGCCTATTTTTTGTATAATGTCTTCCCCTCCTCACTAGAATTTATGATTCCCACACACCACAGGATTATAACACACTCAGTTTATAAATATCCAACATATTTATATGACTTTACATGCTTCCAGGTCATTGTGTCTGACCAGGGCTTTGATCCTGGGTTCCCCTGCTGTTGGGATTTTTTAAAAAACCCACTAGAGAATTTTGGGCCTCATGCCTAGGACAGATTCAGTAAGAGGAAGCAAGCACTTTAACACTTACATGCAGTTTTTCCATTTTGTCTTAATGTGCCGCATGTTTGCAAAGATATGACAGAAGGAAACACACTTCCTCTCTTTATAGTCGGAGGATTAAATGACTCACAATAGACATAGTTTATATATCTCAGCTTTGTGGTCGTGGTTCAGTTCACTCCAACGTGTATTTAGTACAGCAGAAAAAAGTGCATTTGCTGGTGATACAGTGGCTTCTTACAATATACAGTATATCTCCCAGCAGAACATGTTAAATCTTCAGCCTCTAACCACATTATGTAATAATGTAATACAATACACTTTCATACAATGGAAATTTTTAGAGGTAATAATCAAAGACATCAGGCTAATTATCAATTGTTTAATTAAAAAGCCTTTAACCTTTCAACACTGCTGCACTATCAGCACAGTCAACATAACCTAAATCAATTCCATTTGCCAGTGTTTGCATGGATCCAGTGCCCTAAAACGCTGTATTACCCTCAGCTGCATTGTCAGACATTGATATTCATTGAAAATATGGATGCGACAGTCACTTACTTGAGGCTGTGTCAAGGCAAAGGAGGTGTCACCCTCAAAGAAGCTGCATATTTAAAAAGTGCTAAAAGTGCTAAAGAAGCTTGTTTTGTCATATAAAAAGTGAAGTAAGGGGAGATGTTTGGAATCACTAACGTTTATGATTGCATTTGTGCAAGTCAAGCCTCAAGAATACAGCTTCAGAGACTGTTGCACAAGTCGTGATATATAGTAAGAACACTACAAACACTAACAAGAATTGATTTAGACACCTTCCTGATATATTACATGAAACACTTAATCGTGGTGGATGCCTAGTCCTACAGGCCTGTGACACTGCTGTAAGGCTCAGTAAACTCAAGCTCTGCTCTCTGCACTGATAAACTACTCAACTCCACAGTTGTTCAAACACAATAAAGCCAATCAAAACCTAGTCTCAACCTCATTGGTCCAGATGTTGTAGTTTAATATGAGAGCACACTGTTTGCTGCTTAAAGAATGAGAGAGAGAGAGAGATCAATGATGAGCGAGTGTGTCTTCACTACAAGGGTAAGTGTGGCTGGAGGGTGAATATAATGACAGGGGTATTCTCTGCTGACTCTCAGCCAGCAGCAGAGAGAGGAGGAGAGATGGATAGCGAAAGCAAAGCGGACGGAAAAGAGAGTGAGCCGTTTACTCTCACACCAACAGATGGGAGCTGTAGTCATCAAGTCAATATTTACTCTTTCTTAACAAAAAATTGGCAGCTTTAGCTTAGCTCATTCAGTCACAGGCAGCGGGGGCATCCTGGATTGTGTGAAAGAGTCTTCAAGGAGTAAAAACAGCGCTCCACTGGTAATAATTGTAGCTCGGCAACACGTTCGGCTCTAAAAATACATTGCAATTGAACAGGAAAGCTATTAGCCACCCCTGCACGCTTTGATTCTTCCCTCCTTCCACCCTCCTTCTCCTGTTAAATGCACACACGCCGGCAGTGTGCACATTCACTTTACCCGTGGCTCAATCCACTACGGGGATACATGTGAACGCAATTTGCACTTCCAATTAAACTGTCGACCTTCGCTCCAGAATGCAAAACTTGATTTTGTACCATCCTCTCCTGGATAGCTATTATTACCCAGCCAGCCCAATAATAGAGAGAATACAGCTTTACAACACACTGATGAGGATCATTGAAGTCAGCAAAAATAATGAGTGCATTTATCACACTGTCAATATTTGAGGGGGGAAATTAAGAAAGCTGGAGCGACATTTAAAGATAGATCGATTTTTATATATCGTCTATTAGTGTACTGATTTATTTGTTTGCGTGACATAAGCAACCAAGCCAAATCAATCCTGATCACTACACATGCCATTTCCAGCATAGAGCAGGTTGTGCTTTGGGGTTTGCAGAGCTGGTTGTGGGATGAGAAAACTGTTCTCAGATACATATAATAGATCTGAAATGATTGATTGATATAAATGATTAGTCGATCAACTTTTTTGATGAACATTTTTGATAAACGATTGATTGTTTCAATTATTTTTCAAGCAAAATTTCAAACATTTGTTCTAGTTTCTCCCATGTGAACATTTGTGGCCTTTCTTTGTCACATATTATATGATAATAAACTGAATATCTTTATGTTTTGGACTGTTGCGCAGATAAAACAAGTAATGTGAAAATAGTAAAAAAAATGTCCTTCATAATTTCCCAGAGCCCAACATCTCTTCCATTGTTTTGTAGATAAAATGATTTATTGATTAATTGAGAAAATAATCAGTAGATGAGGTGAAAGTAATCATTTTCATTCATAATAATCAATAATCATAAGCAATTTTCCCAGCAACCTCAAACGAGTAAGCTACAAATGGTCAAATGTGAAGTTGCCGCTAACACTTTATCAGTTTATAAATGGTTTAAGAGTATTTATTAACAGTTGTAACTTCTCCTATAAAGACATATTTTTTATAATTACAACTACTGTGTATTGCTAAATTGTCATTCATTATCTGTTTATACACCAGCAACCACCTATGGGTCCCCACAGGAAGAGTTAAAGTTGTTGACAAGTACATTAATAAACATTTATGTCAGCTTATGACTCCATCATAGTGTGTTATATTTATTAAATGTTTATATACTGCTGATACAGAGGAACTCAATGTAAAGTGTTACTAAGTCGTCTGACCAACAAACTTAACGTGTTTTAGAGAGGACCTCGCTTATTTACACGGAGCTAGAGAGCAGAGTGAAGGAATAATAAGCCGAGAAGCTGAAAACACAGCAGAATACATTAGGCTAGGGTTAGCCTAAAGCATGCTGCCGAGCCTCAAACACGGCTCCAACACATGACTCGTTGGCCAGATCAGATGACTAGATAAACAGCAGGAATGTTGCTTCTTCCTCTTTCTACAGCTCTGCTCTTGTCTGTCTGGAAAAAGAGAGAGTGAAACGCTGCTGTTGTGTGTGTGTGTGTGTGTGTGTGTGTGTGTGTGTGTGTGTGTGTGTGTGTACAGTATGTGCTAGAAGAGCATCTTTAATCAGCCCACTACTGTATGAGATAACAAGTCTTAGCAATTATGTAACATTTAGCAGCTAAGCTTATCACTTCTCCTGCTCAGCTAAGTTGAAACACAAAATACAGAGCACAGCACAATTGTCTATTTTATTATTGACTTGCATAATCTAATGGCTGCGAGGGGATGTCTGGTTTTATGCAGATACAGAGTGGAACAGCACCAAGTATTTAACTCAGGCCTAATTTATGTCTTTAATTGTTTTGTGCATTAAAAGACAAAGTGGATTTTAACAACATTTTTGTCGAGTGTTCTTAGGACTTTACAACTCATAAAATAAAATAAAAAACGCTCCCTGAAGGACTGAGGGAAATAAACAAATTTTAGGCTGAGTATAAACACTCGGTATAACAGGAAAACAATTCCCTCTGATGGATTTCTGACCAGTGACAGATATTTGAGAAGGCCCTCGGACATTTTTCATCAGCCAATTCTCTCATGTCATTTAAACAAACCTCTGGGCTTAGCACATAAATCCATTAGATGGCTATCATAACAAACTGTGGAAGTAATGTAAAGTTTAGACAAGTGTTTCAATCAAAGCACATCATGAGACGAGTGTTGTAAATGTTACTTTGGCAGATGTTGGGAGACATTTTTTTTTTCCTAAATGACACCGTTGTACTGCCTGAGGAAAAATGGGAAATTATACTTTATATATCACATATTTTGTATATACAGTTTTCCCAAGCTGCATTGTGTTTATTAGATTGTTTAAAATATACAGAAACTGTTTCACCTGTATATAGACATTGTATGTATATATGACGTTTGTTGTCGCTATATGTATTTATATTTTTTTCCTACTTCCTTTACATAATAGTCATATATTTATGTTTACGTATCTCTTCAGCTTTGTTGTCTTTGCTTTGGCTGTATGTCCATGTGTATCTCCTGAACACTGTTGTGTTTAAGTACATCGAGAGCCACTAGAAACCAGAGTCATATTCCTTGTATATTCTATCTAATAAAAGATGAACTATATAGTAATAAGATGTGGGGATAAGAATACCTCGCACAGGTCATTTATTAATCTTTCAAAAGCAAAAATGTTTTAAAATCCATCACTGATAGAGCCTTTGAGAGATTAATATTTTACATAACTTAAAGGGGACATATTGTAGAAAGGGAGATTTCCATTTCTTTTTGATTATAAAGCATGTCTAGATGCTATATATATATATATATATATATATATATATATATATATATACTGTGAAAGTATCAAAACAATCAGTCCACAGAGAAATGCACACAGCCCAAATACAGAAACTGTGCCTTTAATTGAGCTGTTTGGACTTCTGTAAGGTTGTGATGTCACAACTATATGCTCAGTGTCTCCCCCCCACCCCTCCTGAAAGAAACAAAATATGTTTATTTTTGTTATTTGACTAATTTATGTGTACTCATTTCATTTCAGCTCAGTGTGAGAGTCTCTACTGCGTTTTGCTGTCATTTATGGTCACGTTGGTTTATCTCCTCTTCTCCGTTCTCTGTATGCTACAGTTCGTTACCTGTGGTTGGCCTGGGCATGCGTCACTCAGAAAACAGTTAGCCAATCAGAAGAGAGGGGCATTAAGCAGACACAAAACAGCCTGTTTCAGGCTGAGTGAGACAGAAGGGCTGCATCTGTGGCTTGTACCCCTGTAACTAGGTGCTTTTAGACCATAAAAACATGCAAATAGACCACAAAAAAGCAAATATTAAACTGGGAAAAGCGCATTATTAGACCTCTATAACTTGCATGCCACTAGAGCTGAAACAATTACTTGATTAGTCAAATGACAGAAGATGAATCAGAAACTATTTTGATGATTGATTAACTGTTTGTTTAATTTTTCAAGCAAAAATGCCAAATATTCACTTGTCTCATCTTCTTTAATTTTATTTTATTTTACTGGTCAGCCTAAAAAAAAGTTTTTCTGGTGTTAGATAGACCAATGTTTCATCAATTGATTGAGAAAATAATCAGCAAATTAATTGATAATGGATATAATTGCTGCAACGCTTAGTGCCGCACTCCATAATGGTCCTATCTTGTTTGAACAGAGACAAATTGAACATTCATGTAATGAAGACGAATGTTTGACAGCTTGATCTACATCCCTAAGCTTTCTTTTCAACAGATAAATCCAGCAACAGATTCCATGTCTAAAAAAGGATAAAGTAACAGTGAAGTGCTGCAAGTTTTCAGATTTGCACTTGCACTTTCGCGATGGCTTCATCTATAGAGTGTTCCACGTCAAACCAGTAAAAATGTATAATAGCTATCAGTATTAGCTGAGGTTGGCTGGCTTTCTATCATAGTTGTTAAAGAACGTGGAAGGAAGGGGAGAACTGCTCTCCATGTGTGTGATGTGTGTGTGTGTTCAGAGAGACCCAGACCTAATTTTGTCCTCGTTAAAGACAGTCGTCTATCATTCTCCAAAGCACGAGAAGTGATGTTCTCTCTGACTCACTTAGGTATGAAACTCTTACCTCTCACCTTTTTGTCTATGCCTGGATTTTACTCTCTCTGGCTGTCTTTCTCTCTCTTTAGCCCTCAGGGAGCTGGCTTCTTGACAGCATCACACAGAAAAGAAAAAATTGAAAAGTCAAAGTGTATGTGAAACGGTTCAGTGTGTGTGCATCTCTTTCTTTATCCGACCGCCTTTCTCTCTTCCTCCATCATTCTCTGCTTCTCCCAGGACGCCTCTCCTTTTGTCTTTACCTCCCATTTCAATTTCACCCACGTTCTAGTGAGAAGACAGTAAGAAAGAACGATGTTTCAAGTCATTCATCCCATTCAAGCCAATGCTGGTCTTATAGTTGGTTTGTAGTTTTTTTATTCTCAGGTGTTTATAAATGTATTCATCTATTTCTTCATCTGGCACATTCACATTCTAAAAAAATACAAAAATAATTAAAATATTGGTACCCTTCCACCAAAAAACCCCCTAAATTTTCTCTGTATTAAGTTGAAACTTAGCACTTTCTGTAACTCTGAATAAGGTTGTTTTGTAGATGCATTTTTGATGGTCACGCTCAGTTCTAACTCCAGTGACAAAAACATTGCATTTCCTGTGACTGCCCTACAATAAAAACCCCTCCTGTGTTTCACCAGTTGAACGCTTATAATGGGAACTAGCGGTGGCAGGAAATGTTCGATTTGCATTAGTAGTGGCATAAGCTCTGATACAGCCTTTGGAAGTGAAAAGTACAAACAGTGAGGCTATTATCAATGAGATAAAATTACAAATAGTAATGCTGGATTACATGCTTCACTGTTTCCTGTGAATCCCTCATGTGTGAAGGCAGTTTGAATCCAGGGTGGGAATGGCAGGCCCCCCTCACTAACAATGAAAACTACAATGTAGAGAGATAATTACTGAATGTTAAGATATTAAATGGCTATTGTTGAAATATGCTGACCATAAACAGTATGGAAAACAGGGTTCATTCATTTGGAAGTTCTAAATTCCTGATGTTCATTTTAAAATTTACACTAAAAATTAAATTATTTAAAAATTGGGTGTCAATGTTAACAGTTCACAGCAGATAAAATGACCTATTTTTCCAAATTGTGTGCAAAATCAGTAAATCTTTGTCTGAAAAGCTACAGTCTAAAAAATATGGCATCTTTTGGCAGCTGCAGATTATGCAAAGGTGAAACAAAATTAGGTTGGAAATTTGCATAACTGTTAACCCTATCCACAAAAGGCTGGCAGTGAAAGTCATGTAGAGTTGTACAGTTTAAGTCATACAGTACCACAGTGATAAGTAGTTCTTAGTATGAAGTTGTACTACATTATAAAACAACCAATTTCATTCATGTAATTTAATCAGTCTCTCTAACAGAATCGTGCTTTGAAATGAAGTTGTAGTGTTAGAATACATCCCTCCTATCTATAGGTCTCACTGCTGCAGATTTCTGGCCACAGAATCAGCACTTTTCAATCTGGTGACCCCCACTTCAACCTTCTCAGAGACCCTGTCACCCTATGGGACGCAGCTGCATGATAAACAGGGGGCTGGGTTTTCTCAGAGTCACTCTCCAGTTAGAGAGTTGGTGTTGTTTGATGTCCCTTCACATCGACTCTCAGGAGAGTAATATAGAAGAGGAAGATAGCTGCCATCGGGGACGAAAAGGAAAGTTATCGCCTTAATATCCTGACAGGTGCTGTACATGGCAGCAAAGCAGCCAACAGTGAGTCCCACTGAGAGCTGTATGACAGGCTATGGGTTCGGTCGGTCTCCTGAAGTGGGGACATATGCTGTTAGCTCTTGATCTACCCAGTCATTCTCTTCACATCTAAACTAGCAATAACAGTTTTACTCATTATTATGTTATGGAAGGTATCATGAATATAAAAGATAAGCTAACAATATACCTTAAAGTGCCAGAGGTTTGCGTTTCATTTCATTGTAAGTGAGTTAAAATATGCAAAATACCATAAATTGTTATATGCAAAACACCATAAATGATCATAAAATTAATAAACCAAAAACAAAATGCACTTTAAAGTGCTGGAGGTTTAGAGTCAAATAGCCTCAGTGAATGTACTTCTCTTGAAGCGCTCACTCAAACAAAGGTGTCTACACCTTCTCCAGAGGGCTTTTCCTCAGAGAAGGAAGCTGCTCGGCGAGGATCATCTTTAACAACATTAGAGACGTTTGGTGAAGTTGAACTTTATAAACTGTAGAGAGAGATGGGAGGGAGTGGCCAGTAATTTTAGTCTTAGCCTTAACTATTTTCTCTCATGCTTTTGTCTCAGCAGCAGTCAAACTACCAAACTGAACTATGATAGAGAAAATTAGCACACTTTTTACAACAAATGTGTAAAACTGGACCATAGCCTTCCTTGAAACACCATATCTTTTGAGCTTCCGCAAAAAATATAATCTATGATGAGACAACTTAACTATTTTCTCAACGTTGCTTTCCCATTTAAGGTTTGCTGAGATTATAGTGCCCAGAAATGTAAACTCTTTCACATTTTCAACTTGTTTCCTGCCAATTACAAGAGGCGGTGTCCCTCACCTCTCCTGAAATCTATGATCATCTCTTTAGTTTTTCTAAAGTAAAGCTGGAAGGGTATGATAACTGCACCAGCTCACATGGTTAGACACCTCTTTCCTATATGCTGATTCATCTGCTCACATTACTAACCCGAGCAATGTGGTATCATCAGCAAATTTAAATAATTTAACTGAGTCATCACGAGTACTACAATCATTGGTGTACGAGGAATAAAGTAGTGGAGAATAGAAGCAACCCCGTGGAGCCAAGTGGTTTAGGAAAACATTCATTCATTTTAACCACTTGCTTCCTGTCCTGCAGCAAGTCAAGAATCCAGAAACACATGGCGTCATTGACCCCAATTGCACTGAGTCTTTGAAAGAGTTTCTCTGGAGTTATGCAATTAAAAGCGCAGCTGTAATCGGACTAGTTTAAGAAGTTAATGTCTGATCTCCTCGACGATAAAAGGCTGAGGGAAAAGGGTGACGGGTCTCTCAACAGGTGTCACTGACCGAACAACCATTCACCTATAATAAAACTAATTTAATTGCATTTGTCCCTCCAATTTATCTTTGTATTGCACTTTTTCCTGTCAGACTGCTTTTCCTAACTCATATTTCACAGCTTCATACATTACTTTATCTCCACTTTTAATAGGACCCTTTTTATTTTAACATAGTATACTGTAAGACCTTTATTAAACAAGAGTTTGCTGTTACTTTAGAGAGTCACCGGCTCAGACTGGATACAAACATCTTCACAGTAATGTGAGTTTCTGTGTGCAGGTGCGCTATTTTTAGATGAGGCTATTCCAGGGATCATGGATAATGTCACTTCCCCTGCCATATCCCATCTTGTGATACCGGTGGGAGTGTGTGTGTGTGTGTGTGTGTGCTTAGGTACATTTATGTGTGTAGTTGGCTGTGTTAACAGTGCTGTCCTTTTAATCAGCACCCCTGTGTGTTTCCCCTGTTGAGCTGTCATTGGTTGAGTGATGACGGTAGAGCTACCACTGTTTACACCATTTAAATCCTCATGCAGGCAGGGGTGAGATTACCAGCCTCTTACCTGTTGCCCTAATCAAAGGAATTATTACCGCACTGCTAGATGTTACTGGAATAGCATCCTCTAAAAAAATACGCACACACTTACACAGAGGGTAAAGAGAGAGAGAGCCTTTCAGGTAGCAAAGCACATACATCCTTTGTTTGATAATGTGTATCCATCACTGGACTATACTAGCAGTGGTGCTTGCTGGGAATTTCCATGGTAGCACTTTAGCGCCCTAGTCTGCCAGTCCAGTTTTTTTAGTATTGAACACGAGCAATATTTACTTTTAAACCACCAGACAAATAGAATTAAAAATGTGTTAATATAGCATACACCCATATGGCCACTCAGCAGCATTTCAAGAGCCATCAGTGGTTTTAGTTTTGAAAGCTGCTGCTTGAGGCTCACTCTTGCTTTGATGTATGGAGGATGCCTGGCAAAAGACCAAAACATTGTTTCTTAAACCTAGTCACAGTATGAAGGAGTTTACTACTTTCTTGACATCTGTCTTAATCAATAAGCTGAGTGTTTAAGTCCTTATGAACCTACATCGGGGCATCTTAGCTGTCCCCCAGTCCAAGCTGGTTAACGGGGTTGCCCGGGGCTTTGCTGAGGGGGGGCCTAAGGCTATGATCTGCCTGAGGAGATCCCTATAGCAAAATTATTGTCAGATGTTTTAAAGTCATACTTGTAAAGGGATGCTAATCCTATTATTTTCATGTTATTTTATTTTTTTTCATCAGGTCTTTGTTTTTATCTTCTTTTTGAATTATTTGCCATGTTTAACTCCTTCTTTAGATTTTTGGTTAGTTTTCTGTTTAAGTAGTTTTATGCTATAAAGCATTTTGTAACTTTTGTTCAGGAAATGCTCATTCCATATTGTTAACCATCTTTTTTTCCCCACAGAAACAATGTTTCAGATTCTCTAAAAAGCTGATGATCAATTTGAGATAACCACACATTTCTGATTTAGTAGTGGTTTCAACATTTAAATTAGTTACTAAATATATATCAGATGTCCCTTGCATAGTAGAATAATGTCTCATCTGTCAGTTTATCTCTATATAATGTATCTGTCTGTCTGGATTCTATTTCTGTGTTCTCACCAAAATGCTCAGCGCAACATAAATACTGGCCTTTTTTGGTGCAGAGTGTGCACTGATCCTCTACTCGGGCTGTAGAGGCCTGTGAACAGCTCTTGGCCATTGAGACCACTTGATATGTAGAATATTTGATCCACATAAGAGGCCCATCCACATGGAGCGTAGAGGAGGGAGAGAGAAAGAGAGAGATAGAGAGAGAGAGAGAGAGATGATAGGAGGCAGATTACTCCAAAGACAGAATGGATTGAGCAGGATCAATATTGTGTGGAGATTACCTGTCCGACAAATATTGACTCTTAAAATCAGTTCCTGATTGCCAGTTGTTTTCTTTTAATTCATTCATGACATAATTCCCCTCTCTTATCCAAAACAAAATATTACACTCCAACACTTTTGGTCCTTTAAATGTGGTTACATGCAGCTAAATGCCATAATATTCTCTGTATACGACTTGATGAGGTGTCCTGCTGACCGTTGTATCCATTTATTCAAGCCCTAACAGAGAGCTTAATAAGTGCCTGTTGGACCAATTGTTGTCTCACACAGGGGCAGACGTGGCTGCTGTGTGTGTGTGTTTTACTTCTAAAATATATAATGATGTTTGGGGTAAACTGAAACATTATAAATTCATATTATGAGATTATTTTGGGTAATAGCCATTATATTTCGTTGACCTTAATCTAAATAAGAGGTTATTTAAACTAAGCTGTTATAGCATGAGTTTCTTTCATTCATAATCCTTCCATTGTGCTAGTGTAATAATCAAGGACCTCTCCTTTATATTATATTACTGTATAAAAATTGCTTTCAGCACTGAGCCACAATAAAAATATTTTAATATTTATTCATGATGTGTAATGTTATATATTCCTCTGACTATTTTTGTCCACGTTTTATTTTATGGGTATACATGATGGGTATCATTAAGCATCTATAAAGATGATTCCCCCTGGGAAAAACACAACATTCAGGAAATAGCCATACAGGCATTAATAGCAAATGTTTCCGGAGTAACTTCTTAATAATGTATTTTCATGCAAATGCTGCAGAAAGTGTACTACAGCGCAAGTTTCTTAAAACTGAAATGATTATGAAATTAGAAAAATGTACTATCTGTCATTAGGCAAATATTTCAGTATTGTAGTCCTTGTAGACATAGTGGATGAGGTTAGACCTTTGTTCCTGTTCAACAAAGATTGAATGGCTTCCGTTTCATCCTCTTCAAAATGTACCCAAAAGATGTATTGCATGATAAGCCCTCTGTGAAATGGAACAAAGGGACCAGTCACAGGATACATTTTTTTTATTGAGCTTTCAAAAATCAACATTAATAAGCTAGGATAATCCCAGATGTAAATACAATCTGCCGAACAGCAACTTTTCCTCACTTAGTTGTTGAAATCTATCCTGCGCTGTCTGCGCTTATCTAGGAAAGTTTATCTTGCAAAGTGATTGTATAAAGAAACCATTACCGCCACAGTTCCTGTCCTGCACTGGGAAAGTCTAGATGTAGCTGTGATGATGAGGTGAGGAGAGACACAAGCAGAATCGCAGTCATTGCTAAGTACAGGAAATGTTATGGAATTTATCTTGTCTCCAGTGTGGACATAAGGATATACGATGCCATGCCAAGTGGAGAATTATCCTTTTTCTCTATACCTTCGTTCCTGTTCCTCTTTTTCTTCCTGTCTCTCTGCTTGTTCGTTTGACCCAATCTGTACTTTATGTACATTTACATTTAAAGCTTTTAGCAGACTCTCTTATCCTCTGTGACATACCTACCACTCAGAAGCTATAGCAGAGCAGATGCGGAGGTGGTGCCGTTTGTCTAATTTGCCAGCTCATTTCCACCGCTCTCTCTGACGAAGGCAGCCTTTCTTAAGGGAAGCAGCTACCTATTAAAAGTTTATATAGCAGAAGCCAGAGGAATGATTAAAATTCTGCACAAGCCAAATAGGATGAGGAGCATGAGGAAGGGGGGGGACTGATTATGCCCAAGTGTGTGTTGTGCGTGTGTTTGTGTGTCAGTGTCTCCCCCCGAAGGCATCAGAAGCATCTGTAATATTACTGCAAGTGTACAAGCTGATGCTGAATAATGAAGTCAGCAGCATGTTGGATATCTGTAGATTACACTCAACATATTTTGTATTTGTCCTTTTTTTATTAATTCCCCATTTTTCTTCCTTCTCCCCTTTTCTCTATCTTTCTCTTTTCAGAGTGGTCCAGTGCTGTCCTCCAGTGTTTCCCCTCCCCTGAGTTTTCTGCCCCTCTGTCTGTCACCTGGTAAGTATACTCACATTCACCCACTCTCCTACACAGACAGTATACAGTACCAAGGCTTTCAGTGTTTTCCAGTCCTTTACGTAATCACCAACTCACAGTGCCTTGAACCGCAAATTGCTGTCACCTTTAAAAAATAGAGCATTGTTTCTTGGTAATGTACATGAAAAGTCATTGTGTGACATCAGCAGTGTATACAGCATGATAGCATGGCGGGTAGGAAAAGTCCAACAGACAATACTTGATGTCACGTTTACACAGTGTCTGATATTAAAGTGATGAATATAAAACTGCATAAATGAGACAATAACACAAAGTTAAAGAATACGCTCAACCAAACCCTAATAAAAAATCTTGATAGGTTTGATCACAGAGCAGCTTGAAAGATCGAATTATGGTACAAACACTCATTTTCATATTGTTTTGACACACCTGGTTATACTGACAAACAATAGAATAGAAACATTTTGCCGTTGTCAATACATTGCCAGCTGGCCTCACAGCAGTCATACACCTGTTGCATGTCACTTCAGTTACTTTCATATAATTTCACTTCAGTTCAGTTTGAATTATCATATAACACACTCATATTAGTGAAGAGTTATCTGTCGCCCACTGAGGCAGGACTCGCAAAGATAAGAAATGATCAAACACTGATCTATCTATGTTTTGTCCGTGTATAATTACTCCGACAGTGTGTGTGCAAATGCCAAGGACAACAGCCTTCAATTTTGAATGAATACTTTATTGTGCAGAATGTGAATCTAGCATCAGAAAGCTGTCTTCTATATTCATGGTGTTGCCAAGCAAAATTTGGAGAAAAGCTCAATTTTTCCACGTTAAAATGGACATACATACTATTATTAAGCTAACAATTGAGTCTGGGCTTTTTGCACGTACCTGAGAAAGCAACAACACAAGTCAGCTCTAATGTATAATTCCCAGCTATCTGTGATCGTCAATTATAGGACTTGTTTACTAGAATCAAGGGACTTGGTGGATCTGTTTTTGTGTGTGTGTGTGTGTGTGTGTGTGTTACTTTTAATGACGGGGGCTCTGTTTAGAGATGTGTGTTCTCTGGTAAAGCCTGAGGGGGTGTTTGGGCTGGGTGGGCTAGTGAGTCCCTCTGTCTCTATAAATACACACTGGGATCCCATTCACAGGCTGAAATGTTCCTGTTTTTGTGTGTGTGTATGGTGTATGTGTGCGTGCGTCTGCATGACGCCGCTGCAGCCAGGCGAGCTAGAGGCTATTACTGGCCAGCAGGGTTGCTATGGAGACCAGTGGTGTCAGAGAGGAGCAACATCTGTGGAGTGTTTGTTTGTCAGACAGGTTTTCCTCTTTCTGTATCTCTCTCTTTCCCTGTCAGTCTCTCAGTCAAAAACACACTACCTAGGAAAGACTAATGCTGACTGAAGTTATAGAGCCTGATGCTAATTATCCAGTCTCTCGTCATTAGTGTTTTCAATCAATGGTAAACATGGCACTTGAATACAGAACAGATTTAAAAGCTGTAATTTCTTGGGCAATAGTTCAGCTGCCTATGCTCAATCATGCTCGCAGTAGGCCCTCAGGCTGTGTCAGTCAGCAGGGACTCGGGGACTCTTTTCACTGGGTTTACGCCAGTGGAAAGCTCACATTCTGGGGAAGCATTTAACCCCTGGCCCCTTCATGCTCCCTCTCTCCACAGCTCTCCTCTCTATATGGACATGTTCTATTTCCACAGCTTCTTTCTCTTGGCTGCCTTATCGGCAGCTCAGCAGGGCATAAATTCTCTTTTAATAGGTACTTATTTGGGCAATGGGAGAAATCCAATATTTTCAAGCAATCCCTACTCCCTCCTCCTGTCCTCCCCCTGCACTGTTCTCCTTGTCTCAAACTCTCAAGCTTCTGTTTATTACTCATTTCACTTGCCGGGTTATTCCTCATTTCCCTGTGTCCCCCTATAAGATAACAGAGGACAGCAGTCACGGAGAACGGATGAAGGGTTGCATTTTAGGCTAAGATTTCGGAAGTGACAGTGCAATCCCCGAATTGAGTTTCTTTTTTTTTTTGAGTATTCATGAATTTGAAACATTTTAATCCCCTTAAGGTACTGTCCCACGTCCTTTATTGGGCTGCTTTGCAGTTGCCAGCACAAACGGGTTTTAATATTAAGTTTGAAATCCAAGATGATTGAGTTTATCCGGGAAAAACTGAATCCTTCTCATATGAAATTCCGAGGTTTCTCGGACACTTCCCATAGGTCAACCTGAATATATTGTGTGTGGGTGTATGCGCATGTGTATGCGTATCCTTGATATGTTTGACCATGTTTGGGCAAACTTGGCCGAGAAGATCCCTCCGCAGGGTATGTGTAGCAGGGCAAACCGAACCTTCGACCTCCTAATCTGGTCTAAATGAGACCGTCACACACACAGCACAGTGCCGCACAGCACAGCGCAGTGATGTAACATAGTAATTTTGGGATAATTTGGTATTTTCACTCTACAGGCATCCCTCCGCAAAGGCCAGTTACCTAACGTCCATGCCCAAATTAACAGGCTTTTGCAGGTTGCCCTGCGCCCACCTTCGTCACCTCCAAGTGAAACATCAATCCATTTGTGCCAAGATTAGACTAAGCCTTGATTTAGATTATAGTTATGTTATAGTTCGGGCTGTGTCCTCATATGCCTGCGGACAGATTATAATATGGTGTCAAATAGCCATAAGTGCTTCCTCACTATTTACTGATTGAATTGTGGGCCAGCACAGCAGGAAAAATGATGAAGTGTTTGGAGAGAATGCAAACTACTGTACATTAAATTTGAGAAAGTTTCAATTTAATTTCTGTTCTGTCAGTCTGTCAGAACAGAGATTTGTGCTGCAGGATGCTCACAGGCTCACTCCTCAGTCACATCCACATCACTGATATCTTTAGCTTTTTTTAAAATATGTTTTTTTCTTCTCTTTCCCATCTTTTAAAATCAATTGCACAGACTTTAAAGTCTTTCTAATACCAGTGTTCCGGTGTGACGTTTTTATTATTAACCAGACACGGATACCATCTCCTAACGATCACCTCATGAAAAATGATCTTTTCCATATTCCATTCGGTTGCTTCAGTTACACATATCCATCACTGTGCAATCACTGAGGATTTCTCTTCATATTTTTAGCCTCTATTTGAACCATTAATCACAAATCTTTGTAGCATTTTTCCCATACAGAGCTACTTGAAACATGGCTGAAAATGCGATTCCCTGAGTGATGTAAAAGTATTTTCAGCACTGGCAGTCATGATGCATTTTGTTCTTGCCTTGAGTGTTAGTCTAGTATAGTTATAGTTCTACGCTCTTGTAATGCCCCATTTAACTGTGTCAAATTCCTTGTGCGCCCCATTATACTTGCAAACAAAAGTTAATAGTATTACTAATCAATCTCTGTTTACAGATAGCAGGGGAGGTTTTCCACCAGAGAGCTGTGTCCCAGTCACAGGGTTGGGTTAAGTGTGTTAATGCTTCAGCTTGGCCCCTCTACCTCATTACATTCAGGGAACTCCCTGACTAAGTGCCTTTTTAAAGAGACACACAAACACGCACACACACACACACACAGTAAAACACGCAGTGCCTCTGATTAAGATTGCTGATAACCCGGGGGCAGCCCTAACCCCTCTCTCACCTCCTTCCCTCCCTTCCTCTCTTTCCCTCTGAGGGGCCTCAGTGTTCCCTCAGTGAGGGAAGTCGTTGCCCTCGGGTCAACAGACTCTGTCTCTGACACCGACACACACACACAGACACACACACAAATATCCACCATTTGGCAAAGGCTTCGGGCCATCATTTATTAGGTGGATACTCCGTCCATTAGGCGATGTGTTAAAGTCTTTGTATAACTCAATTTGGCAGAGAGTGGATGTGGATGGCTACAGGTGTATATATGGAGCTCTGTTGGTGATGTGTATGTGCATGTGTCCCAGTATAGGTGAATGTTTTATGAACTAATTTACATCTTATAGTAGGAATGAACCCTGCACACTGACCCTGACAAAAGATCTTGTGTTTGAAAGTGAGGAAGATCCTACTGCTGTATTTGAATGTCAGACTCTATTGTAGTCAGTATATTCATTTTCACGTCCATGCACACGTTAAGTATGAGTTTTGTGTGTGCAGTAGTAAGGACTTATATGTGCACATATGTTCTGTTGGGCCACAGCCGGGCACACCAGTGTGTGTGACTGAAAGACAGCCAGTTTCCATCGCAGCCTCAAGTTAATTATGTAACCCTGGACCAGTGAGTGAGCGCGCAGGGTGATCTTCAACTATAAAAGGCAAAGAAGAGGGTAGAAGAGGGTCATTTGGCTTGGAAAAAGACATTCTTCCTTTCAACAGCATAATACGTCCTGAGCCATAGTCCCAGAGAAACAAAAGTGATTGCAGACTTTTGTACGTACAGTACAAGAAAAGCATATCTGAGCCAACAGACATTAGGAAGTATTTTTCTTATCTCTATTAACTACCGATTTCTCTCCAACAACCATTATGCACAGAGTGGTCAGTTTTGTTCTCCATGTGTGATCAGAGACCTGATAGATAGATGTAAAATGCAATAATTTATCACTGATTCTGACAGATGGAACTTTTTTTACTCTACTGGTTGTTGCATATTTTGTAGTTTAGGAACAAGAAAGGCTAATATGGATGGTGGTAGTAGCAGTGTATCTAAACCCAGCTGGAATCCCTTTTTTTTTTTTTTTTTTAGATGCTGAACACCTCTTACCTGCAATTTCCCCGTAATTCATTGTGCAATGATGTAGACTGTACGTGTTATATCACTTGTTTTCTCTCACATATTTACACCTGGGAGCTGCCAGATACTCTTTCACAATCTAATGTTAGCCAATCACCAGCTCCCTTGGAGTATTTGTTTACCTTGAGTTGCATGCCCTTGATCAAGGGCAAAATATCTGCTCCTTTGGTTTAAATGCTGTTTTTCCTACTCTGTCTGTAGATACAATTTTGCAATCCCATCACAGTCTTCTCTAATGTGTAGGGTAACACTATCATCTGAATAGTAGTGATGTGTTTCCTGTCAGTCATTCTTTGAGCTGAGAGGGTTGTGGACAAATACCCACAGACAGACATATACAGCCATACACACAGTCACACACTGCTGGAGGGTCCACCTAATCCTTAGCTAACACTCCACAGTCAGTGAGCTGAATGGAGCCCAAATATAGATCAATTGAACTGAGCAAAAAAAAAAGGAAATTTCAAAGAATTTCGGGAATTAGCTGTTTGTTTTCACCATTCAGCTTTTCCACTCACTCCTCTGCTCATTTACTCCTCAGTCCTGCAACCCTGTTCACTCATATCTTTCACTCGCAGAAATGTTTTGTGTAAAATGTAGCTCATGTGTTACATTAGGCTGTAGTTAAACACAAGGAGGTGTGATAGCCAGTGAAATCAGAGATCTTAAACAGGCAAACATGCACACAGGATCTCCATCCTTGTTAAGGCAAGTACATGTTTACTTAGCGATCACCGTCGTTACCGTTCAATGACTAAATGAAATGTAAAAACAGAAGCAGGCGATAGCAACATTGATTTCACTGCCATATGTGCTGTTACAGAGGTCGTCTTGGTGTTATAAAAACACTATATTCCTAGCTGAGGGCTCTCATTGAATTAAAGGCAACTTTTATCAAGTGTAAACAGTAGAATTTTTATGGTCTCGCTTTGTGTCACAGTATGAGCACTGTGTTAGTGATGTGGTAGCAGCAGAGTATGGGCAAACGTGAACCCTTCTGCTAACTGGATTCCATCTGATAGGGCAGAGTTTAATCTAATTCAAGGTAATGCAATTGAGCAAAACTGCCACCACCAGAATGTTTTAGTCTGTCTGTGATCTTGAATAAATGTCACCTCAGAGCAGCAAACCTGTTGAAGTTTGCTTCCAGGATATTTGCGCGCGAGTGTGTGTGTGTCCTTTTGTTTTTTTTTGTGTGTGTATCCTGGTTGGTGGTTGTCTTGCCGGAGGTCATAACACAGACTGTTTGGTGTTTAACTAAACCAGTTGACCTGAGGTGTGTTCTTTTCTTTCTTGCTTTTTCCTCTTTTTTGTGAGTACTGGAAACACGCCATGTCAAGGGGTGGACACTGTATCACACAAACTTGTACAATATAATGCAGTCGAAAAGTTCCTGCAGTAAATGCTGCCTTTCTAAAGCTTGTGTTCAGTTTTTTTGTTTCAAATATGTCAGGAATGTGTTGATACAACAAAGGTGTGCCTTTTGAGACCATAGTTTGAGGTGTTAGATTGCAATATATGTTTTCATGGCGGTGTAATAACTAGTCCAAATACAGTAGTTTTGTGTGTCGGTATTTTCCTAACCTTGAAATGAGCTTCGTCCATTCCCTGGTATTTATGTGTAATGTTAAGGACATGGTGCAAAAATGTAAGCTCCATGCAGATGAAGCAGTGCAAGGCAAGGTGGCAAGGTGTTGATATTCTGTTGGCTCTGACATTGTACTGAGAATAAACACAAGGCTGTTTTCAGTGCAGAATAATAACACTTCAATCTAGACACTTTTCAACCAGTAAATGTATTCAGAGCATCATTTGCGGACAATGATCCATTGTGCTTACCATGATTAGATATTGTGCAACCAACACCAGGCTATTGTAAAATAACCAGACAGACGTGTGTTTGGGCATACATGAGACTGGTTTGGTATAATTTATTAATTTCTTGGTTAATGTAAGACATTCTGAAACTGGAAATACAACACAGAAAGAAATTGTAAGACAGTTAAAAGTTCACTTCCCTCTTATTCTCATGCTTTTTCTAATTTTCCCTCTCTTTCTCTCCTCATCTGAAAACCCCAGGAGAAGGGAATAGCCACGTGCATTAGAGCGTTCTTTCCAAAATGTCTGCCAAAGTGCTGTTTAATTTTTAACTCTTAAGATGCAATTTTAATTGCAATATGATGTGATGCAGCAGAATTATGAACCTAATTGGTGTTTGGTAGTAGTGAGTAGAGGAACAAAAAAAAATCCACTCTAGATAATCATGTTAAAAGGATTATCATGAAAATTGTCAATTTGTGCAAGCCAATAAAACATCTTGAACATCTTAACCTACTGCCTCACTCACAGTTCTGGTAGCAGTTGCGTTATTACTACATGTAAACTAAATCTAATTAAATGTAACATAATTAATCACTTAAGTGAAAAAAGTGAAGGCAAACAGCAAAATGCAACATTTTAAAAATGTATTATTTATACTTTTACTGCAGCCCACAACAGAGTCAGTAACTGCACATAATGGTTATTATCTGCATTATTGTGTTGAAAAATGTGCCTAAAATGACAACACTTCAAATACTCCGCAACTAACTTAAACTTCAACTTCAATGAGCCACTTGTGTGCATCATACTGTACACACAAATGCAGTTTGGAGACTTACCAAGAGCCATAAAATCATTGTTAGAATAAGTGGCCTCAGTGGTATTTGATCCAACCATTGCAGAGTTAGTATTGTGCTCTGTGCACTGAGCTAAACAACCTGTTTGTGTTGACCGACAAGGCCGGCAGAGAGAGGTGATGTGTGGGAAATGATCAGTGTTATTTGTCAGAACCTGAATGTGATCTCAATAGGAATATGATGCATTGAAGAAAATCTGGCAGAACTGATAGACTATATGATCAGTATATGACAGTGCATCAAAATCCAGTATTATTTTCTGTATATGGTTCAAATTGGGGATAGCGCAAGGATGAACCATTCAAATTTGTGTTGCAGTTAATCATCTACTATAACGGATGTAGTCAAAAATATACAATCGTGATTAAAAACGGATCACAAAATCATAAAACCTAGCTGCGGAATTAACATTTTAGTCATAAATATAAATAGTATTGCTTTAGGTTTGTGTCTCATACTTTATTATTAATGAGAGCACTGTTTTAAGTCTTGATTTGATGCCCTTTACTGTTCTTCTATATCAAAGATGGTACATTGCTTGACATCGCTGACATTTTGTGTTAACTGTCTTAGAGGGTGATTGTCAGAGCTACTAAACAAACAGATTAAGGTTCACATCTTTGGCTTTTTGACAATTGAACATGACGGGCATGAAGAAAATTGTTCTTAGTGGCGGCGGATTTGTATTGGATAGCAGAAAGTCAATGTAGGTGAGTTGGTAGATGTCCTAAGATGGCTTCAGCCTCAAGGGCTGCTCTGACCCTAATAGTGAGAGAAGAAGACTGATGGTATTGTTGAGGGAGAGCTATGAAACAGTGTAGGGGGTCTGCACAGGCAACTTTCCATGTCTTTTTGCAGATATGCACTGTGTGAGCGCAGTGTGTAATTGAAAAGCAAAGTACTAGTATTTTCAGTTGTATCTCTGTATTGTTACACTGCACTAACAAAAGCACACTTTCATATACACTTGTTTTGTCATTGTCAGTCAGTAGTTTGGAACCTTTTGTTTGTAGAAAGACTAGAGGGATGTTATCGGTGGCTTCACTTCTACACTCTCTTAGCTGGAAGACAAGGCAAATATCCTAGACAAACAGATAAGAGGACATGATGACACTTGGTCCTATGTACAATTGAGATTAGAATCCAGGATGCAGCAGTGAGACAATAATGTGACTGCATGTTCATGTGCCAAGAAAGCAGCTACTGTATAGGGGAAAAAAAATAAGGACCATGCTGTTATCCTGCCAGACATACAGTAAGTGTTATATCTGACTTGCACCTAATACTTTGCCGCTTCTGTTTGTTTATAAAACTTGACAAAGCCAACAGTACAAGTGTGGAGCAGTACAGTGGAACAGCACTGAAAATTGTGATGCTGCATTACCGTGTGTGCAGAGAATGTACACAAACGCTCGGCTGGTGTTTAAACAAGCCTAACTTTCCCGACACTCCTTAAAGTTCCTAGAATTTGAGGCAAGTGCAAATAATAGAACGAGGCAGTATGCAAATGTATTTGGATTCCCTGATGAACAGGTTTAAGAAGAACATTGAATGATTGAACATTTTGGATAGAAGAATGTTAGAAATACTGTTAATTAGTCATTGTGTTATGTAATTGTTATCATTTATGTTTTTATCTGAAAACAAAGCCACTTGGTAACGTTTGCTCGGGGTTTGTTATGACCGGGTAAAAGGAGTCAACCTAACAGACCTTTTTCGCAGCAGGCATTTTGACATGTCAAAGCAGGAAAATTACAGGCACATTTAATAACATGAATGACAGCTGAATCCCACTCTTTTTTTTTTTTCCCAAATTCATGACCATGGTATAGTGCCTGATGGTTCATAAGTACGGCTTCTTTCACCTGCGCTTGTCCTGCTATGACAAGTCAAAATATTTGCAGCCTTTTGTGGCGTTGGTGTAGGTTAAGCTGCTCAATCAAGGAGAGTGAAAACAGATGTGCATCATTAGGTTGTCTAAGCAGGGAGTGAGTGGGCACTGTCAAGTTGTAGGAGGAAGGGTAAATCTGTCATGTATGTGCCTATACAGTCGGTATGTGCTTATCTGAGCGGGTGGTACATTCCAGCCAGGTGAGGCTAAGAATATAAAATGGCAATCGCTGGTCAGCAGTAGCAGCTTGCTGTGAGGCTGCAGGGTTTATCTGTTGATTTTTTTTCCACCAGCTTTTTTTTTTTTTTTTTTGGCTTGGACCGCTGCCAGCAGTGCTGCTTTGTAGAAGAAGAGTGTAGGGAAAAGATGTAAATGACTCTTTTAAATCTGATAGGCAGCTCTAAATTTAGGGTGAAAATAATCCCACATCATCTTTTCTCAGAATGGACAGATGAGTCAGTGCAGGTAAAGTTCACCACTAAATAACCTTTTTTTCTGCCTTAATGCTTCATAGCCGCAGATAGAAAAAGACTACGTTTGAAATACATTACTTAAATGCTTAAAGGATGTACATGCAGTACTCTGGCATGCTCATGAGTGAAATGGAGCTTGTGAATTAATGTTTGTTCATATATTTTTATAAGTTAGGACAGTAGAGAGATATGGGGTATGAGATGAGAGATACAACAAAGGTCCACTGCTGGAATCGGACCTCACAGTTATGTGGCATGTGTCTTAATCAGTCGGCTACTAGGGCGTGTCATGAATTAATGTTTTGATTTAGAGACACTAGCCTTTGGTGTGGAATTATGGGTGGCAAAATTGTATGATACATGTTTGTTTATCTAAAAGGTACCCTCTTAGCAAAGCACTTTTAAGTCTGACATTTTGGGAAATATACTTTTCATTCATACCCACGGTTGGACGAGAAAATCAACAATTAGTTTCATCCCTGTGCTCTTTGCAGAGGTCCACGAAATGTATAGTGTAAAAAAGACTGGAAGTGGGGAGAAACGGCTTGCTCAGCCCATAAAAAGTGAAAAAAAAGTTTTGGAGTTCTGCAGTTTTTGTCCTAAAGATACAAATCCATAATATAATTTATATTTACAAAGTAAAGCAAACAGAATCGGTCCAGCCTACATCCAAGACTTGAAACGTTTTTTAAGTCGAGCCATATATGGTCAAACAATGAGCACCTGGGAAATCATTGTTAAGTTGCATGATAAAGATCGTCATATACATCACATATATCTTGTGCTCTAACTCCAACCAGCTGTTTGAGTCTGACGCTGAGTAAAGAAACCACGTTTGAGGCTACAAAAGGAGAAGACAGCAGGAAAATTATGTTTCACTGGAATTTAAATACTTTAAATACTTTTTATTAGCCATTGATGCAGTGGATTTTTGTTCAGTTCAGCTGATGGACTGCACTGTCCTGTTCCAGCTGTTATGAATCAGGATTTAGAAGTGGAAACCTTTTTGCCTAGTAGACTAGTGATTGAGTTTACAGTATGTACGGTATTACATATAGTATTCTGGTTATCAACCTAGGAAAGATCACATACAAGAGAACAGAAAAATAAGTAATGAACAGGATATGGACTCAATTTATTATTTCAGGGCACATTTTCTTGTTTTATTTTAATAATGTTAGTATTGGACTTTGTAGCCCATAACTCTAAATTAAGGTCTGTTTTCTGGTTTATCAGAAAAGAGGGAACCTCTTGTCAATCTAGATATTGCTTAGGTGTTGGGCTTTATCTTTTTAAATCTGGAGATTCTCATTTCCCATAACTAAATATCTTTATGTAGCAGTATTATTCAAAACATAGGCTCAGATGGTTCAGTGGGATTAAAATTTTAAATGTATACATGAACATTAGGTTGTGATTTGTACTGTAAGATTAAATGAAGCGTAAAGGCCTCACAAAAAAGCCTATTTCCCCCATCCAGTTTTCTCTGGTTTCACTTGATTAACAAAGCTGCAAAATATGTTATTAGTAACACTGGAGCTCTTTACTTGATACCTATTGTGTATTACGTAGTGAAGGAGAGCTTTGGTTATTGTGCCAGCCACGTCAGATATGCCACTCTGTGTGTTGTTCACTTGTGTCCATTTGAGTGTGTCCCCAGTCAACCCTTCCACCACTGGCTGACTGATGTAACTGTAGCCTAATTTTAGTTTATGAGGTGTGGGACCGCTGGGTGTTACCCTAGCTGCCATTTTAGACGAGGAAGCTGGGAACAGCGTGCCTCACGGGGCTCCTATCTATCGTAATTATCTCATTGTCAGGGGTTGGACAGGGGGCTCGGACCTCACTCGCTTCCTTCAGCTTCCCTCGGCTCCTCACGTGCCCACTCACACGTCCAGGAGCTCAGAGGCCTGATCTGCATGCTGGCATGGCCTTACAGAACCTCCGCCGAGCTGCTATTGGACAGATCTCATCCCGCTGAGGAAAATGTTATCTAATGCATACTGTTGAGAGTGGCAAGATCTAGGCTAATATCAGACAGGACAGCACAACCCAATTAGTCCAAATTAGATATGTAATTTTTTTTTCCCTATCTGAATCATTTTAAATCAGGTTTTGGAATATGTTACATGTCTGTCAGATTTGGTTTAGTATTACTGAATGAAATTTGGACGGCGTGCAGCCGATTTACAGTAGCTTGGGTTGTGTTATTGGCGCCCTGTGTGGCCTCAGTTCTTAAGCTGCACAGGAAGTGTGCATCTGTTTTCATCCCCCTAACAGGATGTGTGTGTCTGTGTTATATATGGTAGAGGGCTTGATTTGATGAAGTATGCCCCCTTTTTGCACATCTCTACATGTATTGACCTGGCTGCTATATCTCCTGTAGCTCTGTGAGGTATAACAGACTTCACTTTTGGCCCAAAATGAGCTAAACAAATCAGCAAATGAAAGGTAGTCTGTTGGGTCCACCTCTCATGTCAAGGGTAATTGTATCTTTTTAATGAACCTTCATGCGCGGGTGAGATTAGCTCGTATTAGCCGCCGTATAATTGTGCGCTCTTTCGGAATCACTCTGTGTTTTCATAATGACAGCTTACAGACATCTCAAAAACCTTGCTTCATCTGCATTTGTCATGCCAGGGGGGTAGACTGTAGCCCACCCAGCCAGGAGTTTTCTGTAGCCTCTGTTGATGTTGTCTGTGATCTGTGTTCCCCACATCAAAAGCAGACACCCCCCCCCCCCTCCCCCCCCCCACCCCCCACTACTCACCATCCTGTCCCCCAGCCTCTCCAGCCCGCCTCTGTCACACACAGCTGTTTCACTCGTCCATCTCTCCCTGCCCAACGCTGTTCTGTTTTATCTCTACGCTTCTCATGTTGCACTCTCTCTTCATCTCTCATCTCTCCGTCACATCTTTCTGTCTCTCACCTTTTCCTACCTCTCACCGGCTTTATATTCTAGCTCTTACTTTTAGTTCACTGCTTTTATTTTCTCTTGACCCCTCTCTTGTCAGTGCCTTTGCGCATTCGTTTTTCCTTTCTCTCTCTCCTCCCATCTGTCTCTGAGAGTTACTCTGTTTATCCCTATTTCTTTTTCTTTCTCTTCCGCCCATCCTCTGGGCTCCCTCTTTGTCATCTAAGCCATCAACATCCAGTACCCTTCTGTTTTTTCCCTTAAAGGAAAATGGGTGGTTTCTGCATGAAATGTGGCACTTCAGTTTCTGCAATATCTGCAGGGAGCTTACACTCAAAGACACTTGCGCACACATATGCAGACACACTAATAAAAGTGTGATAACAAAGGTAATTTGCACCTTCATTACACTGTTGGAGTATTTTAAGACAATTGCAGACGCACCTATCAGAATTTATATGATTGTTCTGTATTAGTATTATTTTCTGTCTGTTAGACAGTGTCTGTATGTAATTATTATTAGAGTAGCCTAGGCTGAAAGACCTCCTAATCAAAATCATATCACACCTCAGAGTATTCCCATAATGACTTAATACCGGCTGAGCTCTTAGACTATACATAGTGTGTCACGTTCTCGCTCTCCGTTTTGCCTGACACATTTGAGGCTGACGTAAGGGGAGCCTATATTTGAGTAGGTGGTGTCATCAACAAGATTACAGTTTCTTGTCAGGACCCCCCCCCCTCCCCTCCCTGAGCCGGATGTCTTACGTGACGATACACGTGCAGGTGTGTCACATGAATCAAGCCTGACTTGCTTTTTGTATTTGAAGAGAAGTACAGTGCACATCCAGACTGTTTTAGGCCAAGTGCGAGACAAAAGTAGACTTAATGGAAAATTCCACCCTCAGATACTCTTTAACTGTCAGATATGCTCAACCTGTGTTGTTCAGTCCCACCCAGAGGTCATCCTGCGATGATGTCGCGCACCTACGTCCCCTCGACCTGCCTTGTTTACTTACATTTCACTACTTGTGTCGTTGCGTCTTACAGCTCCGATGCATTCCGGTGTAATGAGGCTACTGGTGGAGAAACTGGTATCGCTGTGTCTTTCACAGTGAATTGCTCCCATTGTTACTAACATAACAGTTTCCTGGGGTTTGTTTTCCTTCAAGCATGAATAGAAAAATATATCTGCGCTCTGTATTGCAACGTAACAGCACAGCAACATCTGCTTTCTTGGTTAAAACAGAAACACTGTGAAGCTGAATAAGGTATTTGTTTCGAGAAGTTGTTGTGGAGGGTTTGTCTTGAGATGCAAGATATTTGTTAAAACTTGTGCTTCTTTTATCTGACCGGTAACTGCACGATCAAGTGATTGTGATTAGGAGCGAAACAAAGAAATTTCCATTCATGTCTTTGTGCATTGGTCAGAAGCTAGCTCTATATCTTGTCACTTAATAGATCATTACAAATTTGTTTAAAATCACGCTGCCTAATGTAATAGGCTGTCTCTTTGTGCAGGGAGAGTGTGGAGAGATTAGATAAATTAGGCTACAAATAAATAAAAAAAAAAAGATTTCAGACATGAATAGTCACTGCAGTTTGAAATGTGAAATGCAGAGTAGAGTATATCTTGGGAAGTAACCCTGTTCATTCATTGTGCGTTTGTATTTCCAAGGAATATATCGAGGTGTATGCTTCCAAATCCAAACAGTTAACGCTCAGAGTTTTTATACTCAAAGTGAGAGAGACGAGTGTGAGCATGAACTGCTTACCAATAAGGTTTTATTGGACTGATCCTGTTACACTACAGTGTATATGTTTAAATATCTGATGGTTTGGAAGTCTCATTCATATGGTTATTACATATTAAAACCTGCACAATAACTCACACTTCAAGGTGAGAAAATGTGAAATCGGTGTACGTGTAAAGATGTTAAATAAATGTAATTATTGTAGAACTGCAACGATTAGTTCATTACTCAGTTGACAGGAAATTCATCTGCATTATTTTGATAATCGAATATTCATTTGACATTTTTAAGCAAAAATGCCAAACATTCAATGGTATCAGCTTCTCAAATGTGATGATTTAATGTTTTATACATGATAGTAAACTGATTATCTCTGGGTTTCGGACTGTTGGTCAGATCAAACAAGATATTTGAACACGTTACCTTGACTCTGGATAACTGGCATTTTCCATTATTTTTGGACATTTTACACATAAAATGATTAATTGAGAAAACAACTGACATTAATTGATAATGAAAACGATTGTTAGCTGCAGCCTAACATTAATGATAAATAAGCTGTATTTTCAAATGCAGTGCTTTCTGTATTGCTTACTGTAGTGCTTTTGTTGATGTGAAACTAATGTGTTACATAATAACATATGAAACACATTAGTTTCGCTACACCTACATTTCTTCCTTGTATGCATTGCATATTGCAGACCAGCGGTTCTCAAACTTTTTGCTGTCAAGTATCCCCACATTGATACACATCAGGCCGCAGACCTGTATTTGACAAGCTGTAGTCTCAGGGATCCCCATTTGATAAGATTTAGTGATTCCATAACTGTCTATACTGTAGATCGGCAGATTAACAGCGAAGACTGTGAAACCCATGAACGGAAGAGTCATTCTTATACATTCTCTCATTGGGCTAACTCAGTGTCAATGAAAATATGAAAAAGGGGACCCCCTGGAACCTCCTCAAGGATCCCTAGGGGTACCTGGACCCCAGGTTGAGAACTGCTGCTGTATAATATAAGACTTTTTCACAAATAAATATCCACATTGATCAGTTGTGTTGTGTTATTCATATTTTAAACAAATGTATATCTTTTTTTTGCATTATACATGAGGTAATTACTGTGGATGCAGACATCAGTTGTTGGCTGAAGGGGATCTGTCTGTCTGTGTGCGACTGCTTTTTACTGTTTCCTCTGGTCTGTTCTTGTTACTGAAACATTAAGTGGATCTCATTTATAACCCTCAACTTTTTTAATGCTGTGACCTATTTATCATTCCATCCTATTACTCAATTTTCAGTATTTAATTTCTCGTAATGAAAAGATAAATCAAAACATTTAAGGGTTGTCAAATTCCTATTTTGGATGTGTTGTGGGCCAATGGCTTTGGTACTGTACACACACCTGATAACCTCACCAACTACAATATCTGCTCTCACATTTTTTGTATTTTATGTTTAACCCAAAAATAGTCCCGCACATCAGATCTAGTTGATCGGTAAAAAGGTCTTACATGTCACTCTGTTTTGTTATCTCGTTACTCTATTTCTCAGCAGAGGTTATTTTTGGATGAGCCTCTGGAGGGCCAGGTACAGTAGCTGTGCTCAGTGTATGGTGATGCTCATCATCTCTTTATGAAAACAGGAAAGAGGAAGACAGATATGAGTGTTCATATAGCAAGGGTTGTATCTTTGAAACTGCCACCTTTGCAGCCCTTTCCTGTTTGTTGCAGATATTTAACTGATTTTCTCTTTCTCTCTGTCTGTCTCTCTTTCTCTGGCTCTTTTCTCTGTCTGTATTTCTTCATTTTATTTTATGTCTCAGGTTCGTGAGCAGCCATGACAAAGTCCTACGAGTTCAACTGGCAGAAGCACCTGCCTGAGTTCATGCAGGAGGGTGCCTTCTTCGACCGGTTTGATGAGGTAAAAATGACACATTTCTCTGATGTTTAT
The DNA here is from genome assembly GCF_914725855.1 of Thunnus albacares. Taxonomy (NCBI): domain Eukaryota; kingdom Metazoa; phylum Chordata; class Actinopteri; order Scombriformes; family Scombridae; genus Thunnus; species Thunnus albacares. The sequence continues at coordinate 18,873,744 of NC_058121.1, read as the reverse complement.
GAGGTTCCTACAAAACGTAATGAATCAATGAAAATATACCAGGCTGTGACTGTAAAAGCAAACAGCCGTATAACCCGTTTATGCCAGATTCATGATTGATTACATCATCACATGACATTCTGATACAGTTAAGATTTGAGCTTGATGTCCTGGATGAGTGTGTGAAACCTGTGTTGCAAGCTATGAGTTTGTCATTAACCTTGTTGATACTGACATAGATTATTTACTATGTCCTATTATCATTCTTCACCTTAATGACTGTCCCCAGGTCAGTCATTAGTGTGGACAGACACACACCCACATACACACACACGTTGTCCTAGGTCACTTTTGGGGACATTACATAGACTTACATTAATTTCCTGGAGACTTACCCTAATTCTAACCATAACCACTACTTGCCTAACCCGAACCCTTATCCTAACCTTAACCTAACCCTAACTTTAACCACTGACCCAAAAATCAGCGTTTTACCTCAAAAGTAGCCTATGAAAGACCCACACACACACACACACACACACACACACACACACATAACAGTGCAGAGGCGTCTTCTTTATAACCTGATACGTCATTGTTGAAGTCAGAACTCGAGCTGTAGGCAGGTCACATTGATCAGGCTCATTAAGATGCTTTGGCGTGGCGACTGCTTGTCTGCAACGCATCTAATGAGGGTCTTAACCAACACACTGAAGAGATTATCTTTGTGTGATGTCAGTGAGTGAGCGTGTTCTGTGTTTTTTCATAGACCATTAATAATTTTCTTTATTGTTATATTGGTTTATTATAGGTGCAAATGGAGTTGAGTTATATGATTGAAATTGGTAGAAAATGTGGAAAAAATACAATTCTGGAGAGCAAAAAGTGTATAAATCAAGATTCCAGTAAAGATCCTCCACTGCTCACAGTGCCATGGTTTTTTAAATGTTGAAGTCATAATAACTGAGATTTGACATACATCAAGATATAGCTCTGTGTTTAGAATATAATAGAATATTACTGAATAATCCCTCAGTTGCAGCCACAAGTTAATCCAATACCAATATAATTAAGAAAGATGTCGACAACAACAATGGTCAATAACATTAGCGTCACCAAATATTCATCTTGTGCACTTTACGTCCGTGTGTATCAGTATATCTATGACCCTGTGTGTATCTTCCTGTCTTTTCGCCCATGTTTCCTCTGACTAACTTAATCAGGACAGTTAGCTAGGACATTTGCTGAGAAAAGGCAAAGTGTGTCACACACACGCGCGCACACACTGACATGCACACACCCTTGCACACACACACCAGGAAATCCCCTTAGTCCTCTTCGTTTATACGGGCATAAGAGGGGGGGAGGAGGATCCCTCTTAGCCGGAGAAGAAAACTTGAAATAGCGAAGGGAAAAGCATCGTCAAATCCACAGCCGTGTCGAAGTGGGCCGGCACGCTTCTGAAGAACGTGCTCAGCGTGTTGCTTCTGTGAATATGAGCCAGGCTCAGGCAGGACAGGGTTAGTACTGGCCTGAATGATACAAAGGTCGACCTGTGTCAATCACTTAACTAAACGTCATTAATTAAGCTTTTTGTTATAACTGATATTATCCTTTTTTTTGTCTGAACAGCAAAGAGGAGAATAATTTTGATACTAGTCAATTTTCAAGTATGTCATCCTCAGTATCTATGTGTGTTTGTATGTGTGTGTGAGTGCGAGTGAATAGCTGTGGCTCTGTTTCCTGGAAAATAGAAAGCCTGCAGGGGACATCTGCGTCGATTAGAATGACATATGCCAAGTCCACCCACAAACATTCACATGCTCTTTATCAGTCCCTCTCGTACGGTCACTCACACACACACAAACACAGGCAAATATGCTAAACAGCATGGATTTTCTTTTCTCCACAAAACATTCTCCACTGACTGAAACCCCACTGAGTGACAGATGGTAGAGACAGGTAATGTGCATGTGTGTTTGCGTGTGTGCCTGTTGGGGATTGTTTGTGTTGCTTTTCAGGGAGCTTTATCATGGATCCCTATCACTATATGGAATCTCTCAACATACTATAGCGTGTCATTATCACTGTCCTTCCCGCAATAGGAAGATCTGACATGGATTATTTGTAAGAGTATTCTATGTTCCAGACATCTGAATAATTATCTTTTTATATTGTTTAGTCTCCTGTTTTTCTTTACCATCTCTGTTTAACTTCCCCTCTATACAACACAGTGGAGGAGGCGTTAAGTGCCTAATTGATATCCAATAATTCATCAGTTTTTTTTTCTAGGAGTGAGATATTTCAGATGAGTTTCCCCACTTTGACAAGTCCAGAGGCAGGAAGGTCAGAGGTTAAAGAGGTCATCAGTTATCAGTCATGCTATTAGCCAAAGGGCTTCCTCTGTGTGTGTGTGTGTGTTTTTTGATCATTGTCTCACTTATTGGAAATCAACCACTTAAGATCTGGCTGGTGTTTGGTTTCCATGGGGACTGAACAGCCACATATTGACAGACAGTTGATGAAGGCAGCACGGGTCAGAATTGTGAGAGACTGAAAACAGAGAGCAGATTAACACATATTTCTGTTGCTTGCCTGCTTATTCATTACTGCTTATTTTATAACATTTAATATAATATTTGAAGATGCCACTGTAAATTATACAAAGCTCAGTTATCAGTTGATATACACTGAATTTGCTGATACATACTGAGGGTACAGTATCAAAAAAATGATCTGTCATCCATTAATTAGACTTACCTAGTGAATATAACTGTATTTCCTCATTGAATAAAATAATACTTATAAGATGACTTTGAGGCAATATAAGCCTATTATACATGCAGCATAAAGATATTTACACTTTCCTTGCAATATTATTATTGTGAAATTACAATAAAATATTATAAATGGAAAAACAAAACAGTGTGAACACTTATAGCAAGATTGGGATGTAAGGTAAATTACATAACATGATTATAATCACAAAATAAGGAAAGTATACACTGAGAATTATTGCCTTTTCATTTTTGCATGAAAAATCATTAATAAACTCTGCGGAGTTTCAGTCATTATCTGTAGAGCAACCAGCTGGTCAGAAGAGTCAGAGTGGCAGGACATGAAGCACTTCCTGTGTTTTCATCTCCCAACCAGTCTCCCAGCCTGTTAAATGCTAGAGGGCACGTGTCTGTGTGTGTCTGTGTGTGTGTGTGTGTGTGTGTCTGTTTTATGTCCCTCGGATGATCATTCATGTCAATGTAAACAAAGGAGTGTTTGTGTGTGTTGAAATCTCTTCAATTTGCTCCCATTTAAGGTAGTTAATAAACAAATAGTCTGGTTATTTTTGTCTCAATGAATGGGACAAAACTGAAAACACACACACACTTTCTGTCTCAAGCTGCACTTGCCCAGGCACTTAAGAAATAATGTACACATGTTGAGTTCATGCTGAACTGCCACAACCAAGAGTATCTGTCTGTCCCTCTGTAAAGAGGGACATTTAGACCTTCATCTAATTGTTCCTTTGCATGCAGAAGACAGAGTGTTCCCATAAACCTTTTAGCTTTACCAGAACAAGTCATCTCCTAGAGTAACAGTAGCCTCCTGTATGCTATTAACAGTCAAGAGGTCTCATTTGGGACCATCTCTCTCTTAGAGTTGGTTTTCACAATGTGCAACTGAAGCTTGTGTCAGTCCTAATTCAGATGAAAGAGACTCAAGCTTTTAACTGCAGTCTCATTTCTAAATGGAAACAACATAGAACAGTAAGAACAGCCAAATAACCAGCCAGCTTATTCCTATCTGCAGTGGTGTTTCTTATGGCAGCAACATCCTGAAATGATAAATTAAGTGTGGGTGTGTGTGAGTGTGTCACACTGTTCCCTATTCCTAACATTAATAGAGTTAGAGTGACCTAGCAGCAATCTCCTATTCTATTTTTTCTCCCTCATGTTTTATTTTTGTCAGATGTGTGATTTAAGTGAGATTAAAAAAACAAAACATACACAAGCACTTTGACGCAGTCGTTCAGCGCAATCAGCTTCTAGCAGCTGATTGAATCGAGTGAAAAATGTTTGGGTAAGATAAGCCGGCCAATGTTAGTAGATTTTCACTCCTGTCGAACTGAATAGGGGTCGCTGCATGTCGCATACCAGCTGATTGATGGAGAACCAAAGTATGTGTGCTCAGTAGCGTCATAGTAGCTGAGCAAGCACGCTTTCGGATCCCTCTCAGACACAGGCACATGCGCTCACGCAAACATTCACACATGCATCCCACCTGCAGTCGTCCCCTGTCTCCAATGTACAGCACTGTGTTCCAGCTAGATGATGTTTGCATTTAACAGTTAATGACAGTCACATTTATCTCACTTTGTGTTTGCTCTAGCGATAGGTTTCATCTCTTCTGAACGCAGTGTGTGTGTACATACTGAATGTATTTGCACATACTTTATGTGTTTTGTGTGTGCGTGCGTGCGTGTCCTTTGACAGGCAGGTACATCTTAGAAAATGAATTAGTGCTACGTCTGTTTTTCTGGTTGTTTAAACTCTGTGTGTTAAACTTGTTGGCTGTTGGCTGCATGTCAAATAAAATCCTGTGATTGATGAACCCTCTTCTCTTATATTAAAAAAAACAACGACAATTTTTTCCCCTCTGCAGGACCCGTACTTCTTTGAGCCCAACTGTCAGATGAAGGTGGACGAGTTTGGCTTTTTCATCACCTGGAAGAGTGAAGGAAAGGTACAATCTCCACCTCTCCACCTTTTGTATTCTCTTGTCTGCCAGGGAGGGTGGGGGATGGGGGGGAGGGTGGGGGATGGGGGGGAGGGTGTTCCCAGCAAAAAGCCTAAACATGAGCTGTTTCATTATCATTATATTGCTTCAGGACAGAAGTCAGGTGTCATGTTTATCAACACACATAGTCCGGACCTTGTTATTCTTTATGTAACATTGAATTTGAATATGAACATCTGTTCTTATTTGCATAAGCTGCCCAGGGATATAAGTAGTTATACAGTAGGTGGTGTTTTTACTACTCAAATAGTCTGGTGCTTAAAGCAAATAGGTCAACATTGTTTCATCACAATGACAAAAAAGCAAATAAAATGAATAAATAACACCTGACCAATTCCTTCAAAACAGAATGTATTCCATTTAAGAATAAGAAATAAGGATAATAAATACTTTATTAATCTCAAGGGAAATTTAATTAACAAATCACATACAATAGAATGAAATACATAGTTAAATAGAAAATAGAAAAGGTTGTTATTATACATTGTGCAGTAATTGTATACGTAGTATATAATAAAATGGAAGTAGTGAGATAGATAAAAATAGTTATTGTCCATTGTGCAGTGATTATATACATAGAATATATGAGTGATTAAAAAATAAAATAAAAGTAGAATTTTTATTAACTAGCTTGTCTAGCCTGTTAGCATCCACAGTTTTCAGACCACAACTCCAGCACACTACTGCATAGAAAATGGCACTGGATACCTCTGACTGGTAGAACATCTGCAGCATCTTGTTGCAGACATTGAAGGATTGTAGCTTCTGCAGGAAGTAGAGCCACCTTTGGCCCTTTTCGTAAAGGGCCTCTGTGTTCTTGGTCCATTCCAGCCTGTTGTCTAGGTTCACTCCAAGGTATTTGTAGGAATGGACTACCTCGACATCTTCCCCGTAGATGTAGACAGGGGTCAGAGTAGGCTTATTCCTGCAGAAGTCCACGACCAGCTCCCTCGTCTTGCTGACATTGAGCTGCAGATGATGGTTCAGGCTGTATCACTCAATGAAGTCGTCCACCAGGCCTCTGTGTTCTACCTCCTGTTTCCACGTTGATACACCCTACAATGGCGGAGTCATCTGAGAACTTCTGATGGTGGCACAACTCCAAGTTGTACCTGAAGTCGGAGTTGTACTTTGTCTCTTTGTAGTGATGCCGCTGTGTGCTGAGTATTAGAAATGACTGCAAAATCACAAACAAAATGCAAAAAATGCAAAATGACCCGTATGTCTTGTTTTCTCAATGTTTTCCCCATCCTTCCCTGTTTTCTCTCTGCATATCCTTTCCTCTTCCTCTTTCTGTTTCTTTCTATCTATCTGTGTATTTCTGCTGCAGGAAGGCCAAGTTCTCGAGTGTTCGCTCATTAACAGTATTCGTGTTGGTGCTGTCCCGAAGGTGAGACCTCAGAGAAGACAATTTCCTTCCTTCCTCCTTGCGTCTGCCTCCACAACATTCACACTCTCTGCCTGCTCCAGCCTAACATTCATTCTTTTGCTCCCATAGTGACAATAGTAGTAAAATCTGGGTAAACTGCCACATCAGGCACGTTATTCATGCCTTAATGAGCCAAGGCTTTGGTGGCATATCCTATCGATTGACTGACTGATTTGGGACTCTCATTTGACTTCTCACGATTGAGCTTCTCTTTGAAATACCAGATTCACCCAGGGCACTTCGAGAACATAAATGCGTAATATTTAACTCATCAATATTTATACAACCCTGGCTGAGTTTAGCCGCAGGTTGTATCTGAAACTTATTTTTTTGCAGCCCTGGCTTGTGCTTTTGCTTGATTATGATGGTCTGTCAGAGCACCACTGGGTTAAGGAGTTCACACCTTGGGATCAAAAGCTCACAGGTGTAAGACGTTCTGTCTCTGACAGATTTTTTCTTATCCTGTAATGGGAAACTACGGAGCCCCCCTGGGGTCAGCTGAGAAAAAAAAGATCCATGTGTAAATCTGTTGTACAGGTCGTTTTACAATTGTTTTACAGGTCCATGTGGATTCATAATCTGGGCCCACAGATTTGTAAATCAAACTGTGTGCACGGATTTGTACACCGTATCATAATCCTGAGTTTTATTCATTTTTACTGTTTTTTTTTTTCTTTTTGACTAAATGTCCTTGTTCTCTGACGACAAAAGTCATTTTAGCGCATGGATCGCAAATCCGCAATCTTTATGAATCTGAGAGCACAGTTTATAAACCGTGTGCACGGATTTGTAAACTGAGAGTACAGATTTACACATAGCTCTTTTTTTCTCAGCTGACCCCAGGGGGGCTCCATAGAAAACTGATCTTGAAATAACCATGTGCACCAACTAGCTGCATTATTCTGTATTTTCAGTGCATCTGGCAATCAATCAGTTATTTTTGGAGGTGATATGGAGCCAGATAGACACACAAACACTAATCTGTATAGTTTCTCTGTATATTAAATATTGATTATTGCAGTTTTTCCTCGACAATGATACATTACATTGCAATATTGGTCATCATGGAAACTAGATGAGTCATAAAAGCTGTTTTGGGAATACCAGTGTGGATGCATGCTGCTAATTAGGATGCAAACCTGCCAAGCCACTAAAAGTCAAAGGCCTGACTGGAAAGACTGGTGTGTACTGTGTGCATAGCCATTACCAGGTTGCATATGTATTGTTGACAGCATGTGGCAATCTGTTTGCCTAGTCCTCCGTGTGGACGTGTGTGTATGTTCATGTGTAAGGGCACGTATACAGATACTGCAGCCTGATAGCAGCTCCTCCTGTTTTTTTGAAACACTGTATGCTGTTCTGTAAGTAGCAGACTAAGAACTAGTGAGAGCAGGACTTCTCCTCAGAGGCTAACATGGTTACACAAGCCCTGAGAGCTGTTTCAGATAATCCAATGAGTGAGAAAAGATGAATGGCATAGGATGATTGCTGGCTGAGGTTTTAAAACGGCAAAGCCTGTTGCCTGTTGCTGTTAATTCAATCATATAACAAAAATGCATTACTATCTTCCACGGTGACGATAGTGGCAGAGTGAAATTTGATTGAAAAGATGAGAGGGAGGAGTCATGCTGACAGTGAGAGAATGTTTTCATGGATTTTCCAATTTTACCAGTTTAACAAGAGTTTGCAGTCATCTCAGGCTTAACTGTGGTTGAAGATTATTCTGAGGAAAATAACCAGGATAACTACATGTCTTTAAATATCCAAAATGTCATATCTAATATCTTAGAAGCATAGGTTATTGTAATTAGAGGTATTCATATGTTCTGCTTTTAATCTAGATTGTTGTAATTCATGTAGTCTTAAATTTAAAGCCATATAAATGCAAAAAATGTCTAGAATTCTGTAGAGGTCTTAGTTTTTTGCATGTATAATACTGTTTTTTTTTATTTGATATAACATTAGATAATGTTATTGATAGATTATTGGTGGTGTGATTTTTCTTATAGTGCTAAATTACAGATAGCTTTCTTACCTTCTTTAAGTGTGCTCAACCAGAATCCAAATCAGTCTGTTCTTGTTTGCTTAACTTGGTCTGGTGACATTGAAAAGGTCTTAGAAATTCTTCAGTTTTGCAGTCTGAAACACATTCATTTGCCTAATCTGATACCCTGACCTTTGACATTATGAAGGGTCTTATAAGAGTGTATGTATGTTCTCTGCAGACACGGGCATCAACATTAAAAAACAGTGACATTAGAGACAACAAATCATGTTTGAGTGTCAAAGAATTTGTATTTTCAGCAAACCTATGGCTCAACAAAAGGATCTGATATGAAAATGAAATGTGTGTGTTATGTGTCCTTTGTTTTTTTTGGCTTGTATCTTTTAGGCAGAGACACTTTAATTCTACCAAACTGCACATGTGCTTTACTCAGCTCACATAACTGATCAGTTAGCTAATCCTTTTAAAATGTTTATGTAAGTTACATAATGTTACTCATCACTTGACATTTGTGTGGCACTCATTCACAGTCATTTCCTCTAACCTTCTCCAACCTTCTCCTGTTAAGTGGTGACTGAAGTACTGCTTTCCAGTACTGTATTCAACCAAATCTGGATTCAGTGGAACTTTTGCAGGATCTGTCACATCATTGGGATGAGTTGTAGCGACTAAGATTTAATTCCTTCTTCCATGATGGATATCGAGTATATCCCTCTTTAGCTGACGTGGAGCTTAAAATCTCCCATGAATAATATGTATAGTATATACAAAAATCTGAGGCTTCTCCACAACAGCAATAAACTTTAAAGTCCTTCTTTCTAAGCTCCTTTCCTATTGTGTTTTTTTTCCTATTGTGAGTAAGAGATTAGACCCCCCTTCCCCCATTTCTTCTACCAAGTAATCTAGGTTTCTGAAATTACTTGACACCCGAACAACAGTTTTCTGTACACATACTGTATTCGTCCACCTCTCTGCGACTGTCACTTTGCATACTAAGCTCTTTTCTCTTTCTCAGGACCCCAAAATCTTGTCATCGTTCGAGGCCATTGGAAAAACGGAGGCAGACTTAGAGGGCTGCATCATTTGCATCTGCAGCGGCACAGACCTGGTCAACCTCAACTTCATGTTCATGGTGGCAGAGAACCCAGACACAGCCAGGGTAAAGGCATGCATGCACCGAGCTAGCTTTTCCACAGCTCAGTGCTTTGGCTCTGCACTCTTGACTGAAGATGAGAAATGGTGCAATGACTTGCTGTAGATGGAGTGTAGAGCCTGATTAAATTTGATAATTTTTCATGTCAGTGCAAAAAGTCAAAGGCAGAGCAGCTTTTATCCAAATAACACTACAGCGAATACCTTTTCCTATCATCTCACAGCCCCAAGAAGCAGCCTAGACAAGCATTTAGATGCATGTCCATGATGGTCAGGAGACAATTTGGTCTGAAAGCAAAGCCAGTGTAAATTCTGCGTGATTCATTTAACATTTCCACAATATAAAGAAGCTAAAAGAACACCCAGACACAGCAAATATTTAATTCAGCAACTAAGCAAATTGCCAGGTGAATGGTTAATATGCCAACTCCTACACAAGGCAGATTTGGCCTTGGTTCACTCTGATAAATAGACACATTTTGAATGACTCATTTTCCCTGTCTCATCCCATCTCTATCTCCCTGTATCCCTCCTGCTCTCCTGCTTTTGCTGCTATTTTCTGTTCCTTTTGTCTTGCTCCCAGTCTCTTCTCTCTCTCTCTCTTTAGCTCTCTCTATGTTGTTCTGCCCACTCCTCTAGGAAAAAGCTCTGTGAGAAGTCTGACTGCCTTATTAAGTAGAGAAACACCTCTCTGGCGTTCTCCTTATCGATCTCTCTCTCTCAGTCAATTCTTTATTTCTGTTTTGGGCTCATACAGACATACAGACATATGACACTCCCTCCTCTGTCTCTGCGGCTCTCTCTTTTAATCAGTAGACATTACGATTGCTGACCCCTGCTGGCAAACCTCCAGACCTTGTACAGTCCACGATACACAACTCTGTATCTGTTTTCTGGAACTGTATTGATCTGGATTTGAAGTATGACACTACTCAGATTACCCTAAAAAGTGCACTGTCAGTGGCGGCATAATGTTTCACAGAAGCCTTAAAAGAAAATTAAAGCCAATGTCTGTTAATGGGTAAGGCTTGTGATTTTTCTTTTTTTACCGTCAAAAAATCATTTGAAATGACCAAAACCAATATTATGTCAATCTGTCTTTCAGTACTCTCCAACATCCCGACTCAGTATGTGGCATTCCCCATCCCATTCTTTCCTGCAAAAGATGTAATTCTTTCACAACGGGTCATCAGTGTATAGTTTCATTTTTTGCCACACTAGTGGCATGGCTGAATTGATGACATTGTCACCATTTTGGTCCAGACTGAAACATCTCAGCAACTGTTGGATAGATTGTCATAAAATGTGGTACAGATATTCATGGTCCCCAGAGGATGAATCCTAATGACTTTGGTGAACTTTTCATGTAGTTACTTTTCGTCTAATTTGTCATTGAAATAACATTCCCATCAGCCTCAGCTGTACTTTATGTTTTGTGCTAATTAGCAAATGTTGGATGCTAACCCACTAAACTGTGGGTGAACATGGTAAACATTATACTTGCTAAACATCAGCATGTTAGCATTGTCATTGTGAGTATGTTAGCATGCTGACATTAGCATTTAGCTAACTAAGAGGCTGTAGACTTGTTTTAATAAAGGCAAAATAATATCCTACAAATGCTGGGCAGTATAGTTTTGAAGAAACATTACTCAAACAATATTTGGTAGTGCATTTGTTGGGAACTATTTTCAGCTGTGGATTAATTTTTAACTGTTTTTGGACAACAATCAAGGTCCAAAGCACAGAGGAATAAACTATGTCTGGCTTTGATTACCACTTATCAATAGGGTGCATTCATTGTTGGTTTTGGTATTTTCATGGGATTTGTTGACAATAAGAAAAATATAACCTAAAATATTTCCAGCTTTATCCTTAAACCTTTTGTCAAATGTTAGGATTTGTGAGTTTAAGGTAACAGGCTGCTTCAAGGCAAAGAAAAACTGTAAAGAAAAAAGAAAACTGTGAAAGTCTTCTATTACGTGACAAATCGAGTGTGGCCCAAAGGTGTGGCAGTAATTGAAAGATACAAAGCCAAAGGAAGAGAAAGCCCTTTGACAACTTAAAGCGAGGTCATTTTCTCAGCCTGAAGGATGCCTGTCAGATAGCACAATCAATCCACAATAAATAACATACAAATAGTTTTTGATACAAGTGAAAAATGTTGTTATATAAGCTTGAACGTTGTCATTCACAGTTTGTCTAGAAATATTTTTCATGCAGAGGAAAGTAAAAAAGAGCCCACCAGCTGTGACATAACACTGGAATGACTGAAAGTCATATTTCTAGCCTCGATGAAAGTATTTTTATGTATATTTAAAGATGTCAGTTATGACACAAAAGAATTTCACAAACAGTTTCAAACCAAACCGAACTCCATGTATGTTTTGTGTCAGTAGAGATCTGTCATTTGGCACCACAGCGTTAGTGTTTATGCATTTCCCATGAGGGTGTTTTTGTGGTGATGGGTGTTATAAATGATGTTAGCGCTCGGCAGAGCTCACTGCCACAGGGCTGCCAGTGATATTCATGCAACAGCCTTCAGCAGGGAAGCCTGATGGTTGAAGCACAAACACACACACACAAACACACACACAAATTCAGGTACACGGTGTGATCCCCCACAGTTTAAAACACATTTGCTCTTACTATTTCTGTCTTCCTCTCTCCCTCCCTCTCTCTCACACACATATATACACACACAAACACACCATGACACCATCACCACCTCCCAGCATGCAGGTGGCCCTAAGTATCAGACCTCGGGAGATGACAGAGTTATTTACATCAGCAGACAGACATTCACACAAACACACACACACACACACACAAACACACAGCTTCACGGACGCCACATGCCCAAACAGACTACCCCTGCTGCACCCGTTATCTTGCTTAATGTTTTTATAATGATGTCAGTAATAATTTGCTGCAGAATTGGAGGACAGACAGAGCTCAGCAGAGAGACGGGAAGACAGAGGGGGGGGGTCAAAAATGTTCAAAGTATCGTCCTCCGTGACATTTCTGTCAATGCAGTTGGCAGTGTATTCATGTAAAGTTACAAGGCCTTCTCTAGCTTTTTGTTTACTGTCACTGCTTGCAGCCTTGCAACAATTCACTGTGTTTATCACTGTGTGTATGTTCTGTATATGCCCGTGTGTTCTCGATCGTCCTGTCAAAGCACTCGCCCGTGTGTGTTTGAATTAAGAGGTAATTAATTTGCTTGTGTTCATTTCCCCAAAGGCACTTACTTCTAAACACAGTGCACACTCTGGATACCCTCTCAGCTGCTGTGTTTTGTGTAGGTTTTTTTGCTGGGCGGTGTGTTTTCGAGGTTTGGAGTGTGTACACGTCCTGAATACTTGTGCTTGTTTGTTTGCAGAAGTGGATCGAGGGTTTGAGGTCAGTGATTCACAACTTTAAGGCCAACAATGTCTGTCCAATGACCTGCCTCAAGAAGCAGTAAGTGCATTTTTGCAGCACACTCCCATAACACAAACTTGTTTTTCTCAAAAATCTGTCCCATCATCATTATCTTAAGGTGTGTCTCTAATCTGTGTATCTTTATTTCCTTCTCTCATTTAGTTGGATGAGAATGTGTTTCCTGACCAATGTTAATGGGAAGATTCCTGTAAGAGGGTAAGAGTAAATTGATGGGATATTTTGTCAACCACTGCCTCATTCTCTGCAAGAACCCATTGTTCCAGTATAATTCACTCAACTTTGCTCTATCCTTGGTCTTTCCCTCCCTCTCATTTATAGAATTACACGGACATTTGCATCAGGGAAGACAGAGAAGGGGATCTTTCAAGCTCTGAAGGATCTGGGCCTTCCTAGTGGAAAGGTCAGATGACAATGTAGACTGTAGTGGTCAGATTCATCTATCCATTCGTTAGTATCAAAGCTTTGTATTATAGCTCTAATGTTAACATTTGGCGGGGTGGTTGTTTCCACAGAATGACGAGATTGAACATTCAGACTTCACCTTTGACATTTTCTACGCACTCACACAGAAGATCTGCCCTCGCACAGACATAGAGGAACTCTTCAAGAAGATGTGATTATCTTTTTTCTTTTTTTTTTAACCTGCCTGCACTTTCCTTTGTAAATGTTATGTTCACTTTTTTTTTTTACCTCAAAAATAATAATAGAACATTTTAAATCCTCCGAATAAGCAACTTACAAGTACCCTTGCACTGCATTGTACTCATGTTATCTTGTGTCTAAATAGAACAATGACATTCACTGTTAAAATATTCCCCAAGTGTGAGCTACTGCATCTTGTTGGAAATAATCAGGACAAATGTTTCTGCGCCTGCTGCACTAACGATGTCTGGACAGCCTAACCTGCTTCTACAGTTCAACATTAATTATGTTCTACCTAATGACAACATTTAAAAAAAAAAAAAAAAAAAGTGTTATCCAGAGTGATGATTAACATGTTATTACTAAAAGTGTAACATTTAAGTATGATCCCTTTCAAGACAGCTGTTCTGCTTTCTAATTTTAACTGAATGACTGTGAGGGTGTCTATTTTAAGAAGCTTAACATTTTGTTGTTTTTTTTTTTTCTAATTAATTCCTTTGCAGCAATGGGAGCAAAACTGATTATTTAACTGTAGACCAGTTAGTCAGCTTTCTGAATGAAGTAAGCTCTTTATCATTCATTAACTTCTCTGTGTATTTGGCTTACCCGTGCCCCTCTCTGCAACTCCCCCGCCTTACCCCCATCCTGCTCTGGGTAGAAGTTGCCCTCCGGCTCTTACTGTACATCAGCCAACCCTCGTTAAAACTCTATTAAGGAGTCGCACAAAATATTTAACTTCCAGTCAGCCTACAAGGGCAACTTCATCCAACTCCTCTATTCTGCATGCCCACACTCATCCCATTTCCCCGTGTTCTCCCTACCGCGGCTTGCCTCCCCGTGTCTGATTGGTGTTGCCATGGCAACGGGAGGGTAGAGGTTTCCATCCTGTTGCTTCCCGCTGTCTGTGTCTGTGTTCTGTGGCCGTTCTCTTCTGTGTGGCTGAATACCTGCTTAGTCCCCTCCGCTGTGCAGTCGCGTGTCTGCTGTATCACTCGCTCTGGACCTGCTTACGGAGCCAAAGCTTGGGTTAGACTAATTCCCACCTGGTTTACTGAGTGGGTAGTGGCATTAGGATGTTTTGATGCTGTTGTGTTGTTAAAGTAGAACTGCCTCATCACATATGGCTCCATGCTTTTAAGCTTTTAAGCAGACACTTAACCACTGCACCTGTTCGTGTGGCTCACATTTTAATGTGAACATCTTACAGTGAAATTTAGTTTTTGGTACATACTATTAAGACCCAAGTGCTACAATAATTAATCTAGTGAAAGCACTCATATTGATGTAGAATAATTAATTTAGGACTAGTTGATATTAGCCCAGATTTCATCAGCACTTGCATTCTTAGAAATTAAAATTCTTGAAATGAGCTCTGTTGGTACTTTGTCCCATGTTGCATTAGGTTGGCCTGTGTGCTGTGTGTCAGTGCTGGATGTGTCTTGTACTTTTATCTGTGGATTGGTGATCCTGTATGCGTAGACAATACGTGTGTATATAACTCTACATTTGTGTTGCTCCTCAGAACCAGCGTGATCCTAGGTTAAATGAGATCCTGTTCCCGTTCTACGACCCCAAGAGAGCCATGCAGATCATCGAGAAATACGAGAGAGATGATGAGCTGAAGAAGAAAGGTAAAAGAGAGGTGTGGAGGGAAGCAGGATGCGGAGAGATATTTTAGGCTACGCTGCCATCTGCCTGTGTGACTCTGAAGCTACAGTGTGTCACACCAGGAAGCTAAAATTATTTCCAGCATCTGCCTTACTTTTCATCATCAGTGGGATAAATAAATAATTAATCATCAGTAAATACACACTTTAGAGGGCCAAAGAAAGTGGTTCAACCTCAAAAAGCTATTTAACATGTTATTTTGACACAGTAGCACCCACACTGCAATGGAGTTACATTATTAGACTTTTTAAATTATTATTATTTTGACTGGTCATATAATTGCCTTCATGTTATATGTGAGTTTCTAAATAAGTGTTAAAAATCCATATTCACTGTATAGACACAAACGGTACATATAGGAGAGTATATATAATGTAAGCAGCCCAGTTTAAAAGCCAGCATTTCTTAGAAAAGTGATAAATATCCAAAACGACATTTAATTCACAAACACAAAAGATTTAGATCTTACTCTATCAGTGTTTTAATATTAACACTTTCAGTAATACACAGTAAATGGCCTTTTCCATTTCAGGAAGTTTTGTTATTATATTTAACCACTACTCCACAATTCACCTAGCTATTCTACTGGGAGAGAGACACTGCTATTTACCCTCAGTCTTACTAATGTCCACTTCCTCCTCCTACTTTCTCTAGGCTGTATGTCCAGTGATGGTTTCTGTCGGTACCTGATGTCAGATGAGAACGCTCCAGTGTTCTTGGACCGGCTGGAGCTATACCAGGAGATGGACCAGCCACTGGCCCACTATTTCATCAGCTCCTCCCACAACACATACCTGACAGGCCGACAGTTTGGAGGAAAGTCCTCTGTGGAGATGTACCGACAGGTCCTGCTGTCTGGATGCAGGTATTTAAGTGTGTTGAGCTCTGTGATGATGATGATGATGGATATATGTATGTATATATATGTATATATGTATGTGTGAGGGTGTAAAGCCACACAGGTAACACACATATAAACATACTTGGATGCACATACACCCTGTTACTTATATGCAAACACACACAACACAGAAAGAAATATGAATGGAGATATTTAACATGTCCATTATATTACATGTACATCATTAGTGGATGCCTGCATGGACAGTTTCTGTGCACACCAGTGAGGTTTCTGTGTGCTTTCCATCCTGTCAGATGTGTGGAGTTGGACTGCTGGGACGGGAAAGGAGAGGACCAGGAGCCCATCATCACTCATGGCAAGGCCATGTGCACAGACATCCTGTTCAAGGTGAACACACATAGTCACACACAGCAGCACAATACAGTGCTGCTCTGCTCACTGCAACAGTTTTTTTTTGTTTTTTTTTTTGTGGCTGCCTCAATATAATTTCATGGTGTATGCCTGCCCCCTTGTGTTAAGAGTATGATATTGCATCTATCATGATTTGGTCTTCTTATCCCTCTCTTTCACATTTTTCATCTTTTTCTCTTTCATCCTGTTTTTCTACTTCCTCCTCTTCCAACAGGATGTTATCCAAGCCATCAAGGAAACAGCATTTGTCACGTCAGATTACCCTGTTATTTTGTCCTTTGAAAACCATTGCAGGTAATCTAGATTTACAATCAGAAATAAGTAAGGTTATTAATACACTTAACATTATACTTTTGTAAATACCTTAGTTGTATTATTTTGTAAAGATACAGTATGTGAATCCAATTCACTGTGTATGTTTCTGTGTATTACTAGTAAACCACAACAGTACAAGATGGCCAAGTATTGTGAGGAGATCTTTGGTGACTTCCTCCTGAAACTGCCTCTGGAGAACTACCCGGTGCATACTTTGAATACCTTCCTGATCCACATTGCTTCTCAGAGTTTATTTCAGCGATAGTCTTCCATATTTAAATGTGTGATTATTTTCTTTGACAGATTGAATCCGGGCGCTCTTTACCCTCTCCGAACGATCTCAAACGTAAAATCCTCATCAAAAACAAACGCTTGAAACCTGAAGTTGAACAGAGTGAGTAAACAACTCAGCGTATCAAACTGTTTAATCTGTTTATTGTGTTTTCTGTGTAGAAGCCAACATGTGTTTAACGTGTGTGTGTGTGTGTGTGTGTCATACAGAGCAGCTAGAGGCCTTTAAGAAACACATGGAGGCAGGAGAGACCAACACCCCCGCCATCATTATGGGAGAGGAGAATGAAGACGACACAGAGAACGGTCAGCTAACTGTCAGTCTGTTTGTGTGCATGTGTGAAATGGTAAATTGTAATATAGATTGAGAACAACAAGGACCTCAGAACTGGCCTGGCTGAGGTTCTCACATAGTTGCATAAACAGTACATTATAAAAGGAAAATTGGTTTTATTCCAACAACGATCAAACATTTGAATGTGTTCTCCATTCGCTGGAAAGTAAGATTTGCTTTAGTGTCACAAGTAAAGACTGAATGCATCAAGTCTTTAAAAATATTATTAATATTTGGGGAAAACATGTGCTTCGACATTAATTTTTCTGTTTGTGTATGTGAGTGTAGGAGAAAAAGAACCTGAAGATAAGGATTTGAATTCAGAGGCTCCCAGCAGTCTGTCAGAGACCAGCGAGAAAGAGGCCAACAGTGTTTCCCAGAGTAACACTGTCAGCTCGAAGAAAGTGGAAGATCGCAGCAACAGTATCAAGAAGGTGGGCTGGCACTTTGACAATTGACTGGCTTCTGAAAATACCAAAATGAACTATTTAAGATTACCATGAACTACTGTCATCTTAGTCTTACAGAAGATGAGTGGGCAATGAGAATTAATGAAAGTGTAATGATACTGTGCAGTATATGCCTTTAAAACAAATTAGAATGATTTAGCCAAAACAAATTTGTTATGTAGAGCCCACTTATTTAACATAAAGAAAAAACAAAACTAGAGTTCTAAGATTGTCATAATACTTTTAACTCATTAAGTGAAAAAACAGAACAGCTACAGGTATGAACACAAATTAGGAAACTGTTGTTGCTTTATAACAATTTGTATCAATGAAGTGCAGAAAGAGATTTAAATGATAAAACTACAAACCAAAGATGTTGGAGCTGCTTATTACAGGCAAGAAACAGCTGATGTTTTGAGCGTTTATGTGTTGTGTCCTCTCTGTATGGTTATTGCACTTTTTCACTGTTAAAATAATAATCCTTTTTTTGATTAAATAAGTCATTATCATTTGAGAAATAAAGTATTGACATTGAGAGTGAATGCTTGATGGTACATTTTCCATGTGTGTGTGTCTCTCCAGGTGCCTGAGGATGAAGTGACAGAGATTTCTGAAGCCACAGAAGCAACAGACGCCACAGATATCTCAGAAGCATCTGACCAAGACAACAAAAAGGCAAGCACACACACCCTAATAAAAACCAAATATCATTATTGGGTTAATACATAAGACTAATCCAGTTTATATAAGTGTATGTGAGACGTACTGTAAGTATTTGTGTATGTTTGTACCTGTGCTGTGCAGGACGTGGCAGAAGACTCTGAAGAGGCTCTGATAGCTCAGTACACCTATGTGGGAGCCACCACTAACATCCACCCATACCTCTCAGCCATGGTCAACTACGCACAGCCCGTCAAGTTCCAGAGTTTTGATATGGCAGAGGGTGAGCTTTGAGTTTGTTGTGTATTTTGCAACTTTTTATTTGTTTCTACTGTGATCATGCAAACATTTCGTTCATGAATACACAGGATATTTGGGATTTCTTATTTAAAATATGAATTTTTAATATTAATTCGGCATTCTTAATATTAATGTGTTCCTCCGTATAAAAGCAACACTTAGATAAATGCCATTAAAATAAAAAGATTAAAACATCTAGAGAACTTTTCATTTGTTACATGTACTCACATCGACTCCTCCTGACAGTCCACATATTTATTCATTTTCTTTCAGAAAGAAACATCCACCATAACATGTCATCTTTCAACGAGTCCGTTGGCCTGGGCTATCTGAAGACTAATGCCATCGAGTTTGTCAAGTATCCTTTTGGGCTTTTGTGAACTCAAAGTCAATCACTGCCTTCATCAAACGAATATAATTGGGGATTAGAAAATGTATGTCTCTACATGTTTTTCATCACCCGTCTATCAGAAATTTCTCATTATACTGAAAAATCCAAAGTGACTGAAACTGAAAGTGTCCATGCTACCATGCTAATGCACTATAATCTCAATGCATTCATTAACAAGGGAAACACGTAACAAATTATGATCACCACTACTGTGATTTCCACTATTCTTCACTGAGCACATTACACTTAAAAGTGAAGCTTAAGTTTTAACTTTACAGATTGAGGTCACCTAAATGAGAGCTGAATGACGGGTCAGAGCTGATGTTTTTCTGACATATTTGTTTCCACTCTGCTTTCGGAAAAGAACTGTAGACCTCTAGAGGCCAGTGTGCCTTTGGACCCTGTGACTTGGCCTGACACACACACACACACAAACACACACACTTTGCTTCTATCTCTCTCCAATGGGACTGCTTGACCCAAGCTGTTCACACTAAAAATAGTTCTGCAGTCTGTCTGATGCACACATGCACAAACATTCAAATGCACACACAAACATGTGCTGGAACACACTTGCTCTCCCTCTCTTTTTTAAAAAAATTTTCCTGAGCGTCAGCGCAGCTACAACAAGCGTCAGATGAGCCGTATCTACCCCAAAGGGGGCCGAGTGGACTCCAGTAATTACATGCCTCAGATCTTCTGGAACGCAGGCTGCCAGATGGTCTCGCTCAACTTCCAGACCCCAGGTACCACCGCATGTAACATTGGACCTCTGACCTCACACACACTCCTGCATATACTCCACATACAGAATATGAATGTATATATGACAAACTCACACGTGTACGCAAATGTAGGCACACAGTCAACCCTCTGACCTAAGAAACTGCAGCATGCACTAAACTTCTGACCTCACATATTCTCACATCAAAGCTTCTCATGCATGTGTTGTTGGCTGAACATGGACCCACTAATCAACTACCCTCACTACCTAACCACCTTTCACGTGCACACAAATGTGCATACAGTATATTGAAATGATGCATTACAGTGTATGACCTTCCAACTGGGACCTTTAGGTTATCCTACTGGTGTCATATGGTGTCTGACATGCTGTCTTGCATGTTTTTACTCTGTTAGACACACAGCAAATTAGAAGATTGAGAGAGAGTATTTGTTGAGTTAAAAAAAAGTAATTCAAAAGAAAACTGTACACATCAAGGTCTGTATTCTGGTCTGATTTGGCTGAGCTACTGTAGATATTTGAAGAAAAGTGTTGATTTGAGTCTGTGCTTGCAGAAGTGTTGCAACTGTCATATGCAAATAAGGCACGCAGGGGTTTTGACAGTGGGCCAATCACTGTCCTGAAAAAACATAGCAGCGTGTGTATGCAATACATTCCACCTGTAGAAATTTAACACAAAATATTTTTTTAGTCTCTGTAATTGTTTATGTCATTAGGCCACGTTAGGCTATGCACGCGTGAGCCTGAGCACACATTTACTCTTCTTACCCACTTCATCTCTCTCTCTCACACACACATAACATTTTCACAAACCGTGGCTGCCACATACACATCTATATAGTGACTGATGCCTGTTGGAAAACAGCTGCTGCCCCATGGCCAGAGGCTAAGGGGTCGGACCATATGGCCTGCTGGGAATGGGGCATGTGCAGGGCTGGAGGGGGGTTCACGCAAGAGGTGGAGCTTCTGCGATGGAGCGATAGATGGTTAGAGGGGAGGAGGAGAGAGATGTCAGGGAAAAAATGTATAAAGCCTTTCTCCCTTTCAGTCAAGAATAAACCCCACAGAAATAAATGCAACTGAACTAAACTGTTTAAGTGTGTTAGAGTTGATGTTTGTTTGAGTGATGTAAGAACCTGATATCTGTGTCTCAGTCTCTAAACACCTCTCATTCTCTCTGTCTCAGATCTGGCCATGCAGTTGAACCAGGGAAAGTTTGAATACAACGGCTCCTGCGGGTGAGAACAGCTCCTCACTCCTGTCCTTAGCTCATTCCCATCCCCTCCTTTCTCCCCCCCCCCTCTCCAAAGCTCATCAATTAAAGCTTGTCACATCTCATTAGTGGTTGCCAGCGGCGACCAAAGCTACTGTCTGTCCCGAGAGCCAATGAGTGCTTTAGAGAAAGCGAGCTCCTCTTCACTCGCCTCTGAGGCTCTCTGCAGTCATCTATCTCTTCCTCTCTCCATCGTTGTCTCCGTCCCTCGGCTCTTAATACTGTCCCCGAGGGCAGAGATTTTACTGCTAATGCTGGAAATCTCGTATGTGGGGAGATCAGGGCTTTTGTAGATACCCATCATTACTAATGTCTCTCTGATGGGCCCTCTGTTAAAAAAAACACACACGCACACACACACTACCCGAGTGCCTTCTTATGCTGGACCTCTTTATTCCATATAGGTCATTGGGGAGCTCAATTGAAACTAAAAATGTTTATAGAAACATGTTATTACAGTTATATCTTACGTAACATCAGCATTCCCTTATTTGATTCAAAAGGTAGATTGATTTTGCTGTGTGTGCATTTTCCACATATTCATCATCTGTGTTTGTGTGTGCGTCAGGTACCTGCTGAAGCCCGACTTTATGCGGCGGTCCGACAGGATGTTTGACCCTTTTTCAGAGACACCGGTGGATGGTGTCATTGCTGCAACTTGTAGTGTACAGGTCGGGTCATCTGGCACTTTAATCCAACAAGAAAACAATGAAATCCTAAAAATAAAAAGTTACAGCATTTTAGAATAAAATATATTGTTATATTTATATGAGGGCTAGTTTCAGGCTGAATTACCTCAAAGCATGGCTCTTAGCTCGTCTTCCTTATCTTCCTTTTTATGTGTTGTAAGCAGCTTTTGTCTTATTACACACAGAGGTTACCGTTGTATGAAAACTCGAATACCCTCTCTAACATTCCTAACTTCAAAAGTATCCATACTGATGTCCCTCTTTTCACTTCAGGTGTTCTCTGGACAGTTCCTGTCAGACAAGAAAATCGGCACATACGTTGAAGTCGACATGTACGGCCTCCCGACGGACACCATCAGGAAGGAGTTTCGCACACGTATGGTGATGAACAACGGACTGAACCCTGCTTACAACGAGGAGCCCTTCGTCTTCAGAAAGGTAGTGAGAAGGGCAGGAGAGGGATCGTTAGGTGAGGGAGGGGGAGAGAGGGAGCAGAGGAGGTGGAGATAACAGATAAAGTGAGGTAAAACAAATGTGCAGGACGCACTGGAATGCTGTCTGCATTGTGATGGAAGCTGTGATATTTGGGCAACAGGAATCAGAGGAAGAGGAGGAAGAAACAGATGGAGGACAGCCATGATTTTGGTTGGAAGAAGCTAAAGCAAAAGTAGAAAAGGATGGTGGACAAAAATGAAAGAAAAATTTAATTTTATTTAGATTTTTTATTTAATAGCGCAAAATCATAACAGAAGTTATCTCAGGGCACTTTTCACATAGAGCAGGTCTAGACCGTACTCTTCATTTTACAGAGACCCAACGTTCCCCCATGAACAAGCACTTGGCAATAGCGGCAAAGAAAGACTCCCCTTTAACGGGAGGAAACCTCAAGCAGAACCGGGC
This sequence comes from Thunnus albacares, assembly GCF_914725855.1. Classification (NCBI taxonomy): domain Eukaryota; kingdom Metazoa; phylum Chordata; class Actinopteri; order Scombriformes; family Scombridae; genus Thunnus; species Thunnus albacares. The sequence continues at coordinate 18,851,011 of NC_058121.1, read as the reverse complement.
TATAGGTGGGCAGCCATCTGCCTTGACCAGTTGGGTTGAGAGGAAGAGGAAGAGGAAAGGGGAGAGGGGAGAGACACAGAGAAGCACAGCAACAACAATAATAACAAAAACAATGATAATCATAATAATAGGAATATGACTGATAATAATAATAATAATAATAGCAGGCCTGTGAGACGAGAAAGCACAAAAAACTCTTGGGAAGAAGCCAAGTTAGTAACATGCATAAATGGTACATGAATGCATACAGAAAAAAAAGACAAACTCATATAGTGATTTGGGATATTCCTGAAAAATAAAGAGGGTGACTGTGGTCATTTACAAATGTAGAGAGTGGGACAGCAGGAGTAAGAACAAGGGATACAGTTTCCCTGTGTTTTGGTTTAAAGACAGGAAGAAAGGGAGAAAGAACAAAGGACTGCAAGAAGAAAGGAGCATTCACAGAATCAGATGGAGGAAGAGAAAGAAAAGGAGAAAAAGAAAGATGGGAGATATAGAAGGCTAAAGAGAGAGAGAGAGAAATGTGTGTGTGTGTGTAATAGTGCTGCTCTCAGCAGAATGAGGAGTCTCTCAGCCATGACTGTGACTCCAGCTCCCCAACACACACCATCAATCACAGCCTGCCGCAGTGCTGCTCTGCTCATACACACACACACACACACAAACTCAAACTCAAATCAAAGAGGGGCATCATAAGCAAAGCTGCTGGCAACACTCGTTTCTCACATCTACACACACACAAACACAAATGCCCTCAAATACCATACCTTTTGCATGCACGCATACACAGCTCTGTCAAGATGACTCAGTGAACAATACACACAGTACATCAGCAAGGCTACATTTGCGTGAGCACACACACAAGCAAGTACTTCCACCCATTCATCTCTAGTGAGTATTCTGTGGCCTTATCTCTTACCTTCCCCTTCGTCTAGGTATTAATCATCCTCCTCTCTCCGTTCACTTATCTCCACACACAAGGCCAGTTAAGACTCTCGCTCCCTCTCTCTCTCTTTTTTTCCAAGGGGGTGCACACATAAGCTCATCCACAAACACAAGTTACACACACACACACACATAACATACACAAGATATACTGCGCTCCCAGGATGCGAACTAGCTGTGGAGATGGCCTTGTCAGTAGTCAGATATGCTATATGTTGCTCTGCTATCATGCGTTTTCCCCTGTATCACACTGTGACGGTCCCCAGATACTGTAGTGTCCCCTCCAGTTTCATCCTTGACCTTCCCCCTTAATGATGCTGCTTTTGCTTTAGCTTAAACAAGAGACTTTTACTGCAATGCTGTGGAATAGTTTTCACACCAGAATGAGTTAAATAGACATCCCACAGTTGCATGGGGCTGATGACCGACTCCTAACTGCAAGTTCTGTTATTTTCTGTTGCACTTGCACCTCACATCTCTTTTCCTCCCCTGTTCCTAACACCATCTTTTTTTTTTTTTTTTTTTTTTTTTTTTTTTTTTTTTTTACTTTTTTCTGGTTCCTTCTCCCTCCCACCACCCTCCTTTTCCCTTCATCCCTCCCTCCTAGGTGATCTTACCGGATCTGGCAGTACTGCGCATCGCCGTCTACGACGACAACAACAAGCTGATTGGCCAGCGCATCCTTCCTCTGGACGGCCTGCAGGCTGGCTACCGTCACATCTCTCTTAGGAACGAGGGCAACAAACCCCTCTCGTTGCCCACCATCTTCTGCCAAATCATCCTCAAGACCTACGTGCCCGACGGTTTCGGAGGTGAGGGGAACAGAAACACACACACACACACACACACACACACACACAAGTACATTAAATGCAAAATAAAAATTGTTTCATGTTCTTCAATGTCTAAATGCTGAAGTACAGGTTTGTTTCATGCTGACATATGTTTTACTGCTCTCGGTTCATTGATAGCTTGTAATAAAGTGCCATCTGTAGCCTTTAGGGAGTGGAGAAGAGAGGAGTGGAGACAACTCTTTCTCCCGCTCACTTACACCCTGCCTTAGGTTGGTTTGAACATTCAGAGTAATGGCATGGCGCAAATGATTCTGAATCTGCTCTAATGGACAGTTTAAAACAGGCAGAAGCATACAAATGAGAAGGACAATTGGAGTTGTCATTACATAATGCCAAGGGGCATGTGCTGAGGAACCATTACTGTAACCATTAGACTTCTTCTATAAGATCTGCTGCCAGAATCACTTCCCTAACAGACACACAGCACTTTACTAGCACACTAGCTCAAAAAAAAATCCTCTCCTAAAGAAACAGTCTTCTTTTAACTAGAAGTAAGATCCTTCCAAGTATTGACTAGTGTACTTTCTTAGCATATGCAGGCCTTTATTTGGTTACTGTGGTCAAAGGAACATTGTTTTCACCACTTTAGAGGTGGCTCTTAATATTGAATTCCCTTAGATTTCCTTATTGTCTTGTAACGATTCATCTTCATTTAGGTAATAAAAGTAGTTAGGAATCTGTCATAAGCAATATTTGTACATTTTTTCACCATACATTTGAAAAAACACCAACCTTCACTCTCTTAAAGAAAAGTACAAAGTTTATACTGCATGACACATTTTAGTGTCATCTTTATAGCTGTAGACTACAAACCCATCTGGCATGTCAATGGACATTTTTTTTCTTTATCATAATCTGCATTTATGAATCATTTTGTGTGTTGCAGCCATTGTGGATGCTCTATCAGACCCAAAGAAGTTCTTGACTATAGCAGAAAAGAGAGCTGACCAGATGAAGGCACTTGGGATTGACACGGTATGCATAGCAACAGACACAAACACACACCTGAAACTCCAGTCTGGGTTAATAGAAACACAGAACTCCATTGAGTTTTAAGATTTGTAACTGACAACTGACTAACTGAGTACAGCCCCTGTTTAGCATGTTTTCTCACTGTGGAAAAAGAACCCCACATGACAGGAATGCTGCAACTACACTACTCTGTACAACTGCAGTCATACAACAGAAACAGCGTCCCTTTCCACTTAAATCCATCCTTTGGGTTTTGTAGAATGACATAGCAGATGTTCCCAGTGGAAGCTCAAAGAACGACAAGAAGGGAAAGGGTAAAGGGGACACTGTGAAGACCAGTGTGACACCACAGGCCAGCTCAGACATGGCCCAGACCTCCAACTCCGCCCAAAATAACACAGCAGAAACCAAGAAGGGTGAATACCGACTTGAATATATACATATTAAAAAAATACATATGCATACTATGTAGGTACAGACTTCATTTTGTTTTTTCTCTGCTGTTTCAGATACTGCACTTGTGCCTAATGTCAGCATTGATGACTTAAAACAAATGAAGGTTGGTATCCTAACTTCTGATTCTTAACTCCTTAACAAGGCTCTTACAGCTCAGTTTGCAAGACGTAGCATGTGAAAGAACTACCAAACATGTAATAAGTAATGTAGTAACTGTTAGTTCAAAAGGTACTTGTATTTAAATAACGAGAAAGTATGCTATTATTAGGTTTTTATCATCTATAAAATAGTTACCAAGTCAACTATTCATATATATATATATATATATATATATATATATATATATATATATATATATAATATATAATATAATATAATATAATATAATATAATATAATATAATATAATATATATTAAGTTTTGTTATTGCTAAATGACCATGTTGGTATAATCTACTCATGAAATGATACTACTGCTTTGTTAATTTGTATTACTGCTTAATTTTGCATTATACAGTTACTGTAGCTAACGTAAGTAGTAATGACTAAGCACCTAATACTGCACTATTTCTTAATACTCATTTGTACAACTAATTACAATGTAAATACCTTATCTACAACATAATTACCAACAAGAACTCGCAATTATCTCATAAAATACCTCATACAAGTAAATTCTGTACTATACACATTCCTGCCAGAAAATGCAACCATTGTGTTACCAGTCAGGAACAGTATGTTCAAAGCCTCTTTGAAACATAACCTGTAAAAAATAATTAAATATACTTCTCTCCCACTGCAGACATACCTTAAATTGATTAAAAAGCAACAGAAGGAGCTCAACACTTTAAAGAAGAAACACTCAAAGGTGGGTGATTGTTTTAGTGCAGACCTGTCTGTTAAGCCTGGTATACACTGTGCGATTTTGGGCCGTCCTAGATGAAAGACGACCAACATGAAAGAAACGTGGTGATATCTTTAGTCGTGGCTCCAAAACGGTGGTCCTACGTCGCACTGTGAGAGAGGTTCAAAGATGGCCGTTGTCACGGTCTTGCGACCAAAGATAGCCTGGGACAAAATTCTGACAGTGTTAGAAATTTAGGATAACCATCTCACAATGTGACTGCTGCTACGACCTCCATCTACTAACCAACCAATAGGAATGCAGCATGAAACAGAGAAGAAAATCTTGTTGAGTTGAGGCAGCAGAAGCCTTGTTTGTATGACGTGTCTTCCAGCTGTTATTCTTGCTTAGCTTCATTGTTACCACTATTGACTTGCTTTGTAGTCTACAATTCAGTAGATGTGATCATTGTACAGTCTACATACATAAAACTTGATGTTGTACCCAAGTTTATCTGATCCATGTCTCACAGTGTGGCTTTCAGGTGCCATTAGTAATGCAAAGAGGCTCCTGTCTATTCTGAACAGTCATTTATGTTCAGAGGGACAGAAACAGAGCAAGGTGCCGGTTTCACCTTTCATCTTTCACTGACCACTGCTTCATCAGTACATTCACCTACACACACACACACACACACACACACACACACACACACACACACACACACACACACACACACAGAAACACACATTTTCTCCATGAGAAACACACATAGATGCAGCAGCCACATAAGTATGGTTTTGTAAGAAATTAGACTTGCTAAAGTTGCCTTTCCTTTGAGCTCACCATAGAGACCATGGTGGATGCTGGCTCATTCATAGTGGCTGATTAATTATAACACCATTAAATCCTATTGCATAAGACATGAATAATAGTACCATTCAGACCCATCTGTTGACTGAATAAGGATCACTGCTGGCTCATTACACAATGTAAAACAACAACAACATATGAATGTTT